>NC_090646.1:370685537-370985537 GCF_040937935.1 Hyperolius riggenbachi
CCCCCTGTTAGTGCCTAAACCTAAGACCCCCCTGTTGGTGCCTAAACCTAAGACCCCCCTGTTGGTGCCTAAACCTAAGACCCCCTGTTGGTGCCTAAACCTAAGACCCCCCTGTTGGTGCCTAAACCTAAGACCCCCCTTTTGGTGCCTAAACCTAAGACCCCCTGTTGGTGCCTAAACCTAAGACCCCCCCTGTTGGTGCCTAAACCTAAGACCCCCCTGTTGGTGCCTAAACCTAAGACCCCCCTGTTGGTTTTTTCGTTTAAAAATAATGTAAAAAAAAAAAAAATGTACTGTTTTTCGTTTAAAAATAATGTTTGAAAAAAAATATTGTACTGTTTTTCGTTTAAAAATAATATTTAAAAATGTATAAATCATTAAATAATGTGTAATCATGAGAAGCAGTAATAAAACATTAAGTCTCCGGGCGCCGCTTTTAAAACGTTATTTTTCTCCGGCGCCCTTTTTTCCTATCGGGCGCCCATTAAACGATATTTATTATAGGAGTGAATGGCGGCGCCCGATTTGTCCACTAGCCTCAGGCGCCCGAATTTACTGTTACCTAAATTATGCATGTTTTACTATATACTTGTGGGCATTGCAGCAATTTTATTGAAGGTTTTGTGTGTTTTTAGCTACCTTCCAAAAGTAATGATGAAGCTTACTTTACTAAAATGATTACCAATCACCCAGGTGTACTTCCTATTATGGAACATAATTGTATCGGTATCATTTCACTGAATCCACTTAACATTTATTTTATACAGAACACATCTCAGTTTTTGCTGCTCACAAACAGGCCCATCAAAATTGTTATGCTGAACAGCACACCCTCCGGCTGTTTCATTGTCTTCCCTGTCATTATTTATAGTGTCTCATAAATTTCTTGTCTAAACTCCGTCCATATGCATTTGTCAGTGCGCATTACAATGCACCTGCTTCAGGGAGACCTCCACAGCTGTTATCACACTTCTACAGAACAAATTTATAGCCTTCAGGATGTCCATGAGCAAAAGAATTGATAGAGGGAGATGTTTGTATCAAAATGTCTGTTTGACAACTGTGTATTCACAAGGGGGATAACAATATGGTTAAATGGATGCAGTTACTTTGAAAAACAATAGTTGATTCATTGCATTGCGGAACAATAGATGATTACCTGATTCATCCTTTGTCTCTTTTGTTGCTTACGTTTAATTGCTAGAATTTGTTATTTTTAGACATGTTTACAAAATCCCAGATAAGAAGGGACTTTATTGAGCACAATACAATAAACAGAAACATGGATCTTACCGAATATGAAGATATCATGGACAAAGGTAAAGGTTATCACTACATATTATTTGTACGTATTCTTAAAATAAAAATATTCTTTTGGTATTTCACATTCTTTTTCAGATGCCCCTTTCCCATAGAGGGAATCGGTGGGGGATGTCCCGCTAGGGTTCTGGCCATACCAAAGATCTGTGCTTTAGTAGCATACAACACAGTTATTGCCCTAATGCTTTGCCCTGGAAGAAAGCTAACATTGTAGTAATCTATTGTCACAGGTTTAGAGTGTGCTTTGCGTCACCACTTTTATGTAGTGTTGGTGTAACCCAAATTTGGATTTGGAAAAAAAAACAAATTAAACACCAACACTACTGTTATGGGTGGAGTTCCTCGAAGAGTGAAATCTAAGGGCTAGCTCACAGTGCTCAGTTGTGTTGCAGAATAATTCTGCATGTCGACTCACTGCCCATACAATTCTATGGAGCTCTTCACAGTACTGCATTGTAATGGAATCACGTTATTTTAAATCGCTGCACGCAGGCTTTGTATTGAAGTCTAAGTACAGTCACCATTGCAGTTAACACACATTATAATGCATGTATTATGCCACTGACCAGTGCGAATCCAGCCTAAAGCCTTGTACATGAAGCATGTCAATCAGCAGCCATTGAGACTTGATCTCTCGGGCAACCTTGCGGGGCCGGGGCTGTGCAGACACATCACTAGTCTGCTACTTCGGCTGAGTTTCATCTAGCATGTGTACAAGGTTTATAGGACATCCCAGGTGAAAAATGTCTGGTTGGGATAGACGCGCATGCAGAAGTTGCTGGGTCAGTGATCATTACGGAGGGGCCATCGCTGCACTGGAGCACAGCAAAACTGCAGTGATTGATCAAACAGACTGTTGAGGCTAGAAAAAGCCCCAGGTAGGTAAAGGATATTAGTAACTTTTCACCTTGAGTCCCCTTTAAGAAGCACACTATCTTTTGCCAGAATGCATGTAAGCTTAATTGCAGTACGCTGGCTTCTGATATACAACAGAGGTGAAGTCCACAGTCCACTCTTTAATAAGAAGAAGACCCCTATATGTCAAACCCCCTCTCATGTAAATAGGCCTGGTTGTACTGTACCCACTAACTATTTTCTAATATTTCTATTTCTAGTGTTAAACTAAAATAAGTAAAACACACAAAAAAAAGTATTAAAATTATTTAAAAAAAAATAAGAATACATATTTTCTTTTGTTCATCTATACTCTTCTTCTCTTTTGTTATTCTTCTTTAACCACTTGCCGACCGCGCACTCATAACGCGCGTCGGCAAAGTGGTAGCTGCAGGACCAGCGACGCAGTATTGCGTCGCCAGCTGCAGGCTAATTAATCAGGAAGCAGCCGCTCGCGCGAGCGGCTGCTTCCTGTCAATTCACGGCGGGGGGCTCCGTGAATAGCCTGCGGGCCTCGCAGGCTAAATGTAAACACAAGCGGAAATAATCCGCTTTGTTTACATTGTACGGCGCTGCTGCGCAGCAGCGCCGTAAGGCAGATCGGCGATCCCCGGCCAATCAGCGGCCGGGGATCGCTGCCATGTGACGGGACGTCCTGTCACTGGCTGCACAGGTCGGATAGCGTCCTGTGCAGCCCCGATCACCGGGGATGACAGGTAGGAGAGGGAGGGGGGGAATTTCGCCGCGGAGGGGGGCTTTGCGGTGCCCCCCCCCCCCGCAACATGCCAGCCAAGAGGAGCGATCAGACCCCCCCTGCACACCATCCCCATAGGGGGGAAAAAAGGGGGGCGATCTGATCGCTCTGCGTGCTGCCTGATCTGTGCTGGGGGCTGCAGAGCCCACCCAGCACAGATCACAGAATACTGCGCTGGTCCTTAAGGGGGGGTAAAGGGTGGGTCCTCAAGTGGTTAATACGGTTGCACTGTTCCTCTTTCATCTTTATGTCTTTAGATATGTTCTTCTGTCTTCTTCCGATATTTTCATCTGTATACTTCTTTCTTTTGCTTTAACACCACAACCAGTCTGCACCTTTAAAGTGAACCAGAGACGAAGCACCCTCATGTATTTTACCATATATATCGGTGGGAACATTAGAGCAAACACCTACCCTGCTCTCTGTTTCATCCTTCACTGTTCAGCTTGCTTCTTAACAGCCCTGATAAAATCCCTGACAGGGCATTCAGTATAGCTTTGCTGAGGATTCATTATAGCTGAGTCTGTCTTCTCTGATGTCTTTTCAAGCCCAAGCCTGCCCCCTTCTGGCTCTGCTTTCCTGTTCTGTATACTGCAACATCACAGTGAGCTGTGATGAGATGGGAGGAGTTGCTAATGTAAGGGTATATTGAAAAACCTTTTTTTTTTTTTTTTTTTTTTTTTTTTTTTTTAAATCTATATTTGTTAGTCATAAGAGGTTTTTAGAAATGGTGATTTCATTTTGCACACAGCCCACTAAATAATATGCTTTTTTGATGAACTGTGTTTTGCATGGAGTTCTAGTCAAAAAAACCAAAACCGGCACACCAGAGCTGCGAAAATACCAGGTATAGTATTTATTTTGTAAAATCTATCGGGTGATATGTTTATTTTGTGCCAAAGCGTTCATCTCTGGTTTCCTTTAAGTCTAGGGCTGTTCAGTTGGAGCTTGGCAAATACTCTGGTTGGCTGGGACCCATGTAAACAAGGGTGCTTAGGTGTACACCTTCAGCCAACCATAGCTTGGCTCAGGGCACGTCCTTCAGACCGTCTTTGGCATCTTTACCCTTATTACATTAATGGTTGTTTCTGTTATTTTAGTTTGTTTCAGGTCGTCCTATGAAGGTGAATTGGAGGTTCCCATCACTCCACCCAGCCAACCACCTAAAACTGCAGAATTAAAACCAGATATTAATCTGGCTGAAGAAGTCCTGTCACCTTTTTCTTTTGGGTATGTACAAAGCTGTATATCAAAGTAGTAACTTTTATTATAGTTCCATTAACACAATGTTTATTTGGCCAGCATTTTTGCTTTCCATCAATAGAATTCTATGTTTGGATTCCATTTTCATCCCTACCCCAGACAGCTACATGGCACACGGCACTCTATTTCTCCTCCACCAAACAGTTCTTCATTATGGAGAACTTAAAGAGACACTGAAGCGAGTGAGATAAGTTTTGATTATAGTACAGGACCTTACATAGAGCTAAACTGCCGCTATACCACGGCAAAACGAGGGTTTTTACCCCCCCCCCACCAAATCCCACCTGCAAAATCCACGACTTTCTTGGTCGTGGATTTTGCTGCTCATAGAGGCAGAGCTATGAGCTGCAGCTCTGCCTCCATGCGTGTCAATCGCCGCACGGATCTCCGCCTCTCCCCCGCCCCTCTCTGTGAAGGAAGAGTGAGAGGGGCGGGGAGAGGCGGCGATCAGTCGGGATTGATGCGCTGAGAGGCAGAGCTACAGCCATTAGCTCTGCCTCTTCAGGAAGCGCACCCCGGGAACCATGGAGGGGATTTGGGAGGTAAAGAACCCTTGTTTTGCCGCGGGATAGCGGCGGTTTAGCTCTATGTAAGGTCCTTTACTATAATCAATGGCTAGCTAACTCGCTTCAGAGCCTCTTTAATAATTAGAGTGCAGGAATTCCCAAAGTTGTATAATAAGGCCCACCACAATTATAAATTGAGTCAGGCAAAAACAGCATTAGAAATTTGGGCACAGCAAATACCGCCATAGACCATATTGTAAATTAGGGCTATAGAGGCACTCAATCTGTAATTTGGGTGCCATCAAAAGACGGAGCCCAAATTACGATAAAAGCAGCATAATTCATCAGCCAGCAATAGCTGTCAGACTTATGTCTTATCCCAGAGTCCACGGTGGCCTGGAAGGGGAATAGTAATTAATGCGGCTTTTGCAGAAGGAGAGTGAGCCGTTTCTTGGCTTTACCTTGCACCCAAATTTCCCGGAGCCTTAATTACATTTACACTTATAAATATGGCATCCATACACAGCATCTCTTGGAGGAAACTGCAAAAGCTTTAAAGAAAACCTGTAACTAAAAAAAGTTCCCCTGGGGGTACTCATCTTGGGTGGGGGAAGATTGGCTATTTCCGTCTATCTCCGTGCTGAGAGCCCAACAGTGCCCCCGCTGGAGCCAGGGAAGGTAAATATATCAAGCCTTGTCAGGCTTGTCGAGCCAGGATTGCTGGACGCTTCGGGGAAGCCAGTGCTGAATTGCCTGCAGCTACAGCGGAGGGGGAAGCCTCATTGGGACCCTGAGGCTTCCCCCTCCCGAGGTAAGTACCTCCCAGGGGACATTTTTTTTTATTACTGAGTCTCTTTAAGCACAGACTTCAACATCTACGACCAACAGGAAACTTCACCCATATGGAAATGCTGCAACTAGTACAGGATGCTGTAATCAAAACCATAATGGCCAGCCCATTAAAACCAGCAGAAAGCACATTTGTGAGCAGATATCAAGACAAAATTGGACCACAACGGGGACCAAAACAAAAAAAACAATCAATTACAATGAATACAGTAAAGCTTTGGAATAGTGTGAACCCTGTCTTATGGCTGGATCAGTCAACATTAGTTGAATTTCTGTAGGTAGTTTAACAACCGTAAAAGAAGAACCTGAAATAAAATGAAATTGTCCTTCTAATGTTTTATGTTTTGCCATTTTACAGAAAAAAAAACATTCCTGGTGGCCATTGATGCATATAAAATGTAAACTAATTAAAATTATAACGCTGTATGATATTTTTCATTTGTTTCAGTTCTAAATATTTACTTACCATTCATGCTCTGTGTTAAAGGTCTCACTTTGCAGGTTTACCCAGAGACATCCTAGAATGTCCAGAATATCAAGCTAATATACATCATTTGCTGCTGAAAGGTACCTCAGTTACAATTTTAAAAGCATGTTTTCTATATTGTGATTTTTGTTGCACAGGAGGGCGATAATAGTTTGTTTCCCACAGATGAGATAAAGTATGACTACCAACTGTCTCTTTTTTGTAACCAGATCTTATGTGTCCCTCTTTTTCTCATTTGTACCTCTTTAAGGGCTGATGCACATATCTAAATATTTTAATATATTCCCATCTACATTTATGTATTGAATCTTTATACATTTTAATATGAAGGAAAAGATACAATAATAAAACAAACCATTGTTGTTTCAACAATGAAAACGTCTTTCGCTTTTGAATTTTTAGGAATATGCATGGCTGTGGAAGTGGTGGGAATATGACTGGAGGTGTGGCAGGGCAAAACAGACAATGTGGGTGCAAGTGGTGCCGGGGAAATTTGGGCACTGCCGTAGCTGCCCATACTAAAATAAGAAAATACCAGTTGCAGATGGAAATCGGGGGGTGAATAAAGCAGTGTAGCGGAACTCTGTAGGAAAGGCGGCAGGCATGCTGGCTTAATGTAGCCAAACTGTCACAAGCCTGAACGAAGAAACATGGTTTGACCACAGTTTGCAGTATACAGACACTAGAATCAGGGAATAAGATTTATTGCAAATGCAAGCATACATACAAACATGAATGCAAATATGATGCCAACCCATGCACTTCACACAATATAAAGTGGCTTGCAAAAGTATTCGGCCCCCTTAAAATTTTCCACATTTTGTCATATTACTGCCACAAACCTGAATCAATTTTATTGGAATTCCACGTGAAAGACCAATACAAAGTGGTGTACACGTGAGAAGTGGAACAAAAATCATACATGATTCCAAACAATTTTTACAAATAAATAACTGCAAAGTGGGGTGTGCGTAATTATTCAGCCCCCTGAGTCAATACTTTGTAGAACCACCTTTTGCTGCAATTACCGCTGCCAGTCTTTTAGGGTATGTCTCTACCAGCGTTGCACATCTAGAGACTGAAATCCTTGCCCATTCTTCTTTGCAAAACAGCTCCATCTCAGTCAGATTAGATGGACAGCGTTTGTGAACAGCAGTTTTCGGATCTTGCCACAGATTTTCAATTGGATTTAGATCTGGACTTTGACTGGGCCATTCTAACACATAGATATATTTTGTTTTAAACCATTCCATTGTTGCCCTGGCTTTATGTTTAGGGTCGTTGTCGTGCTGGAAGGTGAACCTCTGCCCCAGTCTCAAGTCTTTTGCAGACTCCAAGAGGTTTTCTTCCAAGATTGCCCTGTATTTGGCTCCATCCATCTTCCCATCAACTCTGACCAGCTTCCCTGTCCCTGCTGAAGAGAAGCACCCCCAGATCATGATACTGCCACCACCATATTTGACAGTGGGGATGGTGTGTTCAGAGTGATGTGCAGTGTTAGTTTTCCGCCACACATAGCGTTTTGCATTTTGGCCAAAAAGTTCTGTTTTGGTCTCATCTGACCAGAGCACCTTCTTCCACATGTTTGCTGTGTCCCCCACATGGCTTGTGGCAAACTGCAAAAGGGATTTCTTATGCTTTTCTGTTACCAATGGCTTTCTTCTAGCCAATCTTCCATAAAGGCCAACTTTGTGCAGTGCACGACTAATAGTTGTCCTATGGACAGATTCCCCCACCTGAGCTGTAGATCTCTGAAGCTCGTCCAGAGTCACCACGGGCCTCTTGACTTCATTTCTGATCTGCGCTCTCCTTGTTCGGCCTGTGAGTTAGGTGGACGGCCTTGTCTTAGTAGGTTTACAGTTGTGCCATACTCCTTCCATTTCTGAATGATCATTTGAACAGTGCTCTGTGGGATGTTCAAGGCTTTGGAAATCTTTTTGTAGCCTAAGCCTGCTTTAAATTTCTTAATAACTTTATCCCTGACCTGTCTGGTGTGTTCTTTGGACTTCATGGTGTTGTTGCTCCCAATATTCTCTTAGACAACCTCTGAGGTTGTCACAGAGCAGCTGTATTTGTACTGACATTAGATTACACACAGGTGCACTCTATTTAGTCATTCACACTCATCAGGCAATGTCTATGGGCAATTGACTGCACTCAGACCCAAAGGGGGCTGAATAATTATGCACACCCCACTTTGCAGTTATTGATTTGTAAAAAATGTTTGGAATCATGTATGATTTTTGTTCCACCACACACACACACACCACACACACACACACACACACACACACACACACACACACACACACACACACCCTGGGAATCAGTGACAAATGAATATAACACAATGACTATCTAACTAACTAAATAAATACAGCATATATACACAGGATAATATATACAATCAATCGCAGTATCTCAAGGAGAAGGCAATGACGGGTCAAGACGGAGTATCAGGATCAGTAACGGTAAATTAAATACAAACAAGGCACAAAGGAGAGAGCGGAAGCAAAGTCAGGGCAAGCAGGGTTCAGCATCAGGTAATCAGATCAGCGAACAAGGTACAAGGATCAGTAACCAGGTAATCAGGAGTGTCCGGGAACTCAGACCTATAATGAACGAAGGTCTGGCGATTAGCAAGAGGCAGGTCTTAAATAGTCCATGAGATAATGAACACAGGCTACAGCTGGAGGTGAGTAATTGCAGTAAGAATTCACTCAAAGCCATCCAGAGGCCAGATAGGGGACTGCAAGTCCTAACATTAACAGGCCCCCTGCTGGTGGATGGTGGATGTTCAAGACAATACAAAATCCTCAGGGGCATCTGCTGGTGGAATAATGGAAGTTTATGAAATTCCTGAACCATGCTGCCACCAGCAGGCAGAAAGCGGCAACACAAGTTTCCTCACACATAGTTGCAAAACAGTATTTAGTGGTGGGTGGTTAGTGTTAGGAGTAGTTGGGGGGTGTTTAGTGTTTGTCATAGATAGTGGAGGTTCCATGTGAGAGCTGGGGTACAGAGTAGCATAGTAGAATATTGGTATACAGTAATTGTTGAAATTCTACTATAGTGGATAGTAGGATATCTGTAAAGTTACTATAGCAGATAGTAGAATATCAGTGATCTGAGGATCAAGGCACATGAAGTGTCTTCCAGTTGTGTGGCAGTAGTGCTTCTCCACTCTGTTTTTTTTTTTTTTGTTTTTTTGGCAAGTACAGGTAGTCCCCGGTCAACGAACGAGATAGGGACTGTAGGTTTGTTCTTAAAGAGACACTGAAGTCTCTTAAAAATCCATTTTTTATAACAAAATCCTCTTTAACATATTATTCCTAACTAAACCGCCGCATCCCCCATGGCTGTAAGCTATCTAAATCCCCCCCCTTAGTCACCCTCCCTCTCCCCTGCAAAATCCACGACTTTCTTGGTCGTGGATTTTGCTGCCAGCATTGGCTTCCTTGTGACACAGGGCTATGAGCTGCAGCCCTGCCTCACACGCGTCTGTCAGCGGCGGATCTCCGCCTCTCCCCCGCCCCTCTCAGTGAAGGAAGACTAGTTAGATTAGAGCAGCGGGGATGCGGCGGTTTAGGTAGGACTATTATGTTAAAGGGGATTTTGTAATATAAAACTGATTTTTTTTTAGAGACTTGAGTCTGTTCTTAAGTCGGAACACTGTGCCATCTCTGTCCCCTGTACCTCCTCTGTGCCCTCCTGTGCCTTCATTGTCCCCCTCTGTGTCACCTCTGTCCTCTGCACCTGCTTATACAAGTTTAAAAGCCATTTTTTCTTAGGATTTTTCAAAATTAATTTTCTCAAAAACTACAAGTCCAATTGGAAAAAAAATGTTTTTGGCTTGTTCCCATGGAAACGCAGAATCCATGCCGTTCGTATCGGCGGGTCGTTCGTAAGTCGGGCATTCGTAAGTCGGGGACTACCTGTAACTATTTGTATAACGTTTACTTGTTAACCTAAAATAAGATCATAATGTATTTCTATCCACTTATGTAATTTTGCCTTTTTTCTATATAATAGTGAATCTTTACTCTTTTGTTGTGCCTTCACTTTACATTGTATTTTCAATTTCTTATGTTTTGTGTTTTCTTTCATAGTGCCACATATTTCAGTTCAATCATTGCATAATAAAGTTGCTCAGGAGCTAATGTGTTTCAGCTCTGATGAATCGGTGGATATCACTCTGGAAGATAAATGGTGGAGAGAATTAGGACTGAATGTTCAGAATGATAAAATCATAGAAAAGCTGAATTGTAATATTCCTAGTACACTCACAATTGCTCTGGCAACAGTGGAGTCCTTCACAAGGATTACTCCAGCTGATCTGGAACGTAAGTCTTTACAGGCCAATTTAAATACCGGTACTACCCACTAGGAGATTTATTTTCATGCATTTTTTTGTTCCCACAGTAGCAACTCTAGAGATAAACAGATAATCATAGGGATTTAAAGGGAACCTTAACTGTGATTAAAAAAAAAAGAAAGTTTTACCTGGGGCTTCCCCAAGCCCTCTGCAGCCACCCTGTGCCCTCGCCAGTCCTCGACTATCCTCTGCTCCCCCGCCACGGGTTAGTTTCATTTTTACCTGGGTAAGAGTCGGCACCTGGCCATGCGCATCCTTGTATGCGTTCCTGTCGTTAAAGTGAACCTTAAGTCATGCCAAAAAAATGAGTTTTCCTCACCTGGGGCTTCCCTCAGCTCCCTGCAGCCGATCAGTGCCCTCGCCGTGTCTCTCTGATCCTCCTGTCTCCGCCGGAGACCACTTCCGGTTTCGCCGTCAGGACCCGACAGGCATGGGAACGCGAGTGATTCTTTGCGTTCCCAGCCAAAATATTGCCCCCTATGCTGCTATTGCGGCAGCAGGGGGCTGAGGGAAGCCCCAGGTGAGTAAAACTCATTTTTTTGGCATGGCTTAAGTGCCTCTTTAAATGCATCCTGCACAGACGCAGTACGAGGTTTCTCTTATGGCGCCTGCGCAGGACGCCCCTGACTACAGGAACGTACAAGGATGCGCGTGGCCAGGGGCCGACTTTTAGTCAGCCGAAAACAAAACTAACTGGAGGATAGTAAGGGCTGGCGAGGGCACAGGACGGCTGCAGGGGAAGCCCCAGGTATGTGAAACCTTTTTTATCACAGTTAAGGTTCTCTTTAAAGGACCACTATCGCGAATATGGTAAAATGTAAAGTACATGTAAGCAAATACAAATGAGAAGTACATTTTTACCACAGTAAAGTGTGCTATAAAGTACTTTTCTCCTATGTTACTGTGACAATCTGACAGAACCGACAGGATTTAGACCAGCTCATCTACTCATGGGGGATTCTCAGGGTTTTCTTTCTTTTCAAAAGCACTTAGCAAATGGCAGTTGCTCTGTCCAACTGCCAAAAAAGTGTACGGTGAGCAGGGAGGCTGGCTAGCATATTTGTATAAATCCTTTTCAGGGAGTGTCTTTATAAAGAATAAAGGCCATGCTGAGAATCCCCATGGGGAAATGAGCTGCTCCATATCCTGTCGATTCTGTCTGTATTCTACTGCCTACTGTAAGTGACAGCAACATATTTACTCTGGAAGAAATGTACTTCTTACTTGTATGTGTTTACATGTATTTAAAATTTTATAATTTTTCGCGATATTGAAGTGAAAATAAAACTTATGAGATAATGAATTCTATGTGTAATACAGCTAAGAAATAGAACATTAATAGCAAAGAAAAGAGTCTCATATTATCTACAGTACAGAAGGAGTAAAAAAAAAAAAAAAACAACGTAACCACTTCAGTCTATCTGGACGGATATATCCGTCCAGATAGACTGTGCTGCTGTAAAATAATGTAATGTAAAAAATGTATGTGGGTGTAGTTTACTACTACAGTCAAAAAAGTCCTGGAATCGTACGATCACGCTTCCAGGAACTACAAGGAGGCTGGGAAACTTTTTATTTGCAGAAATACCGCGGTCTGTGATTAGAGACCATTGGTTTTTCTGCGGGGGACTTAGATCGGTGAATGGGAATTATATTCCCATTCACTGATCGGGGGGTAATGGCAGGCAGCGGGAGCGCGCAGCCTCCTTGTAGTTCCTGGAAGCGTGATCGTACGATTCCAGGACTTTTTTGACTGTAGTAGTAAACTACACCCACATACATTTTTTACATTACATTATTTTACATTTAAAATTATATGTTTCCCTCCCACACCAAAAATTACCCTAATACATTTTTTTATAAAAAATAAATAAAAATAAAATTACAATAAAAAAAAACAAAACAAAAAAAAAACAACATAAATAGTTACCTAAGGGTCTGAACTTTTTAAATATACTTGTGAAGAGAGTATCTTATTATATATTTTTAAAATTATAAGCTTGTAAATAGTGATGGACGCAATTGAAAAATTGAGCTCTACAGTACCGTTTTCCGAAGCACTTAAACAGGATACGTCCAGGCAACTAAAAAAAACATCCACTTACCTGGGGCTTCCTCCAGCCCCTGGCAGCCGTGCTGTGCCCTCGCCGCAGCTCCGGTGGCTCCCGGTCTCCTCCGCTGGCGAAGTGTTTCAGGTCGGCTTCTCCTGCGCTCCACCAAGCGGGTCACGTGGGCTCGCCGACATCATTAGGATGGTACTGCGCAGACGCAGAACTACTGTGCTAGCGCAGTACCATCCTGATGACATCAGCGAGACTACGTGACCCGCACGGTGGAGCGCAGAAGAAGCTGACCCGGAACCCGACCTGGTCAGGTCGGCTTCGGCAGGGGAGGAGACTGGCAGCCACCGGTGCTGTGGTGAGGGCACAGGACAGCTGCCACGGGCTGGAGGAAGCTCCAGGTAAGTGTTTTGGGGTTTGTTTTTTTTAGTTTCCTGGACGTATCCTTTAAACAGCAAACAAAACAGTGAGAGACAGCTTAAGATAAGGTTTTACTGTAGGATAGTTCAAACAAACAATATTTCTGCTTTGTTTTATAGTTTAAAACACAGAGTGTGCGTTTAAAACTGCAACTGTGACAGAATGATGCAATGTTTATTTTAAAAAAAAAAATCTATATAACTGAAAATAAAAATGAGACTCTTTTCTTTGCTACTAGTGTTCTATTCCTTATCCGTACTACACATACAATTCATTATATCATACATTTTTTTCACTTCAGGTTTGCTTTAAGTACAGCAAATTATAAGCCAATTTTAGGAAATGTATTTACAGTAGAATCCCTTTATTGTAAATGTTAAGGGAGATAGACAATTAGTCTA
Organism: Hyperolius riggenbachi; assembly: GCF_040937935.1. Lineage (NCBI taxonomy): Eukaryota > Metazoa > Chordata > Amphibia > Anura > Hyperoliidae > Hyperolius > Hyperolius riggenbachi. The sequence continues at coordinate 370,698,867 of NC_090646.1, forward strand.
CTAAATCTGAAGTTTAATATATCAGAATTTACCATACAATTTTGTATGTTCATACAGATGCATGGCTGGGACCAGGGGACTGGGTTTACTATAGCCAGAGGTTTACTATATCAAAGTTTACTAGAAAGTTTCTACTGTATCAGTAATTGCTAATTCTGCTTGCATTATTACAAACATTCATTATTTACCCTTCCTCAAATGGAAACAGAGCTTATTTGCATCAGATAAAATTAGAACTGGCTGAGTAGAAAATCTTTCATTTTCTCAGAAATGTGGTCGTTTGACTCTTCAGGCCGCAGTGTCTGCAGGTGTTGTGCATAGACTACATATAATATAACAACCCAATGACCACTGTTTTGTACCTGAAGAATCATGGCCGTTGAGAATAACTAAAGGTGGTCATACACTTATAGATTTGCAGCAGATTCGCCCATCAGATAGATTTATGTCAGATGCCTGTCAAGTCCAATCTGACATAAATCTATCTGATGTGTGCAATACACTAGGAACAGATTTCCAATAGATTTCAGAATGAAATGTATTGGAAATCGATCAAAATGCATTATTGGACCATTAGATCCAATGTAACTCTATGGGCTCGACCTAGATTTTCCATCCTGTCAGATAGATCAAATCGATCGAATGAAGAATTTGATAGAATTGATTTCTGATTGATTGATCAATGTATCACCAGTGTATGGGCCCTTTAACATAAGCAGCAACTGGGGTTCCACCTGGAGGGCACATTCATGCATGATTAAATAGTTTTTATTTGCATTTAAAGGACTTACGAGCCCAAAATAAAAAAAAAAAGTTCCGTACCTGTATGATTTTTGAAGGCACGGAGGACGGCATCCGCGCCCTCCATGCAGTTCTGATGGGTCAGGATCCGGCCGGGGAGGGTGGGGAGATTAAGCAGCGGGGAACCGACGGAACTGCATGGAGGGCGCGGATGGCGTCCTCCGTGCCTTCAAAAATCATACCAGTACGGAACTTTTTTTAAATTTTGGGCTCGTAAGTACTTTAAATATCGTTTAGTTTACATTTGAATAGTGTTCAGTTTGCATTTGAAAACACATTTCACTTATGTTTGAATAGTATTTGATTAACATTTGAATGTTTTATAGTTATACAAACCCATTACATTCAGTATAAACAGCAAATGCAAGATTGGTTTGATTAGGAGGCGCCAGGTGTAATCCGGACGTATTGCTGTTGTGTACTCCTATCATATTTTGTCTGATGAAGCGGGTAAGAACCTGCGAAACGCGTTGCAATTTGGAGTGTACCAATAAATATCCTTTATTTTTGAATACACAGTTTGTTGTGTCTGCTTATAGGAGGTAAGCCCACCACTGCCTCCCAAGCAATTTTAAACATTTTAACTACTGTTTTTATCCGTTTGGCGCCTCTGTTCCTTCTTACAATAAGGAAAATAGCAATGCTAAGCTAAGCTCCTGAAGCAGAAATATAAATACAGGTCTCAGTTAGTCCACATTAAAAATGGTAACACTGTTTTTAACATCCATCCAAAGTGTATATGAACAATATATATCGGAAGCAAAGCCATTTTGGCAAGCACTTATTATTGATTGAGCACAAGTCAATTTCACTGATAAGTGGAGATCTGAAATTTGGCCATGCCTTTTCCCAGGCAGGCCAAACAAGAATCTTCACTGTCTTTTCACATTTCTTAGATATTCAATGTCTGCTTATTTTGGCTGGGCCAGTCTTGACCTGTGAATTGTACTGATGCACTTAGCGCTGCTGGAGTTCAAGAGGTTCATCTTACCCATGTGCCACCTGGTTATAAGGCAAGTAGATAAGCAATCCTAAATAAGCAATGGTGGCCTGAAAATAAAGGGATCCTGAAATGAGAGGTATATGGAGGCTGCCATATTTATTTCATTTTAAACAATATATGGAGGCTGACATATTGATTTAATTTTAAACAACACCAGTTGCTTGACATCCTGCTGATCTTTCTGGCATCAGCAGTGTATGACTCATACACCCGAAACAAGCATGCAGCTAATCTTGTAAGATTTGTGTCTAAAACCTGGGATTGGTATTTGCATGGGTAGCATGGTGGTGTAGTGTTTAGTGCTCTTGCCTTGCAGCGCAGGGTCCCCGGTTCAAATCCCAGCCAGGGCACTATCTGCATAGAGTTTGTATGTTCTCCCTGTGTCTGTGTGGGTGTTCTCCGGGCACTCTGGTTTCTTCCCACATACAGATAAGTTAATCGGCTTCCCCCTAAATTGGCCCTAGACTACGATATAGACATATGACTATAGTAGGGATTAGATTGTGGGTCCCTCTAATGGACAGTTAGTTATAAGACAATATACTCTGTAGAGCGTGGCGGAAGATGTCGGCTCTATATAAATCTCACTAATATTATAAATGCAAAAGTTTGGATGTTTGGTAGGGCTGGTGAACACCAGAGTGCTTCTGGAGCGGTTTTTAAAACGCTTGCAGGGGGAAAACCGCTTGGCTAATGAAAGTGAATGGGATGGTGCACACCAGAGTGGTTCGTTTTTTCCACGAACGCAAACTCGGGGGCTGCAGCATTTTTTAGATTTCAGAGGCGTTTCTGCCTCAATGTTAAAGTATAGGAAAGTAGAAAACTACTCTGAAAAACGCTAGATCAGAGCAGTTTTCCAGGCGTTTTTGTTACAGAAGCTGTTCAGTAACAACTTTTACTGTAACAATATTTGTAATCTGCTACACAAAAACTCTCCAAAAAACGCTAGGCATGCTTAAAAAACATCTCTAAACATGCTTAGAATCGCTCTGAAAATGTGCTTCAAAAACCTCTAGCATTTTGCAGATCTGCTAGAGGTTTTTGGTGTGCACTGGCCCTTACTCAGTCACGTAACAATGGCTGAACGGATTTGAATGAAATTTGGCACACACATAGTACATTACCTTGAATAACATATAGGATACTTTTTATCAACATAACCAAAAGTGGGCGGAGACAAATACAGATTTCATTGGAAAAATGTACACTGCAGCCATTCTTACAGTGTTAATGGTAGGGTTCTCAAACTTTGCACAGTTGGTCGCTGAGTGACTGTAATTAATATTCAGAAAAGTGGGTGGAGCCTACAAAAGCCAATCAAAATTCACCTATTGATTTTCAAGGGGAATATTTAATTGCTGTCATTCTTGCACTGTTAATGGCACAAGTCTCAAACCTGGTACAGTTGGTCATTGGGTGACTGGGGTTCAAGTTCAGAAAATGCGGTGGAGACAGAGCCAATCAGATTTGTTTCATTTCCGTGCAAATTATTGATGCCAAAGACTGGAAAGACCTAGTGGTCATTGAGGAATTGAGTAATTGTGTGTTAGGGTTAGAAAAAGTGGGCGGAGCCAACACCAACCAAATACATACCCGGGCAACGCCGGGCCATCAGCTAGTACTAAATAATAATAATGCTTGTTCAGGGTCTATGGCTAAAGTATTAGAGGCAGAGGATCAACAGGACTGCCAGGCAACTGGTATTGTTTAAAATTAACTATATAACTCAGCCTTCATATCTTTCTAACCTTCAGTCAATCATACTCTGGAAATAGAACATAATTATTTGATTTTCAGTGCAGAAGCAGGTTTCAGACAGATCTGAATGAGCAGAACATCAATAGTGTTGTGTGTGTATAGCCATTTTTAATGGACCACTATTGTGAGAAATTCTAAAATGTAAAATACATGCATACACATACAATAGAAATATATTTCTCCTAGAGTAAAATGCACTATATTTTTTTTTCTTCTGTGTTGCTGTCACTTGCAGTAGACAGTAAAAATCTGACAGATCTAACAGATTTAACTGGTTTTGGACTAGTCCATCTCCTCATGTGGGATTCTCAGTATTTCCTTTATCCTTTACAAAAGTACTCCCTGGAAAGGATCTATTCAAATATTCTGGCCAGCCTCCCTACTTGTTTGCTCACTATTTTGGCACTTGGGTAAGCAACTTCCGTTCAGTAAGTATGATTAAAAATAAAGAAAACCTAGAGAATCCCCCATGAGGACATGGACTATTCCAAAACCTGTCAGATCTGTCAGATTTTTACTACCTACTGTAACTGACAGCAAGGAGAAAAAATATTTATAGTATATTTCACTCTGAGAAAAATCTACTGTACATCTTATATGTTTGCATACAAGTGGATTTTAAATTTTACCATTTTTTGCAATAGTGGTCCTTTAACCACTTTGCATCCATACCTTGTTTCCCACTTATGGACCAGAGCAGTTTTGGCAGTTTAGCTATGTCCTTATTTAATCAGAAATAACTTTATCCCTACTTATGACACAGAAATGAAATATATATTGTTTTTTCAAAACAAACTAGGCTTTCATTGTATGCCTTTTTTTCCCTTGAACAATTTTGTTTTTTATGACTTTTAATGGGAAAGCAAGGGAAAAAAATAGAAAAAACACATTATTTCTCAGTTTTACCAATTCCAGTTTAAAAGTAAAAAGTGCTACTGTAGATAAAAAAAACACAGTTTGTAAGGCTATTCTTACCGCTTTTCACAAAACTTAGATTATGTTCCTGTCACAATTTATGGTGAAGATATTTGATTCTGAAATAATGCTACAGAGTGTATTTTTCACTATGAACTGAGAAAATAAAAGCATTTTTAATGGTAAAAATCAATCTCATTAGCTCAGGAAACATATATTCCCGTTCATCAATTAGTTCTGCATCAGAAATGTGCACAGGAGCAGGAGCAGACTCTCCAAGAGTAGCCTGTTACAGAGGAAGTAGAATATTTGAAATTCCATCTTTATTCTAAGTGCTTAAAGGGGAACTGAAGAGAGAGGTATATGGAGGCTGTCATGTTTATTTCCTTTTAGACAATATCAGTTGCCTGGCAGCCCTGCTGATCCTCTGCCTCTAATACTATTAGCCATAGCCCCTGAACAAGCATGCAGCAGATCAGGTGTTTCAGTGGATCAGACTTATAAGTCTGATCTGACAAGACTAGCTGCATGCTTGTTTCTGGTTTTAATCAGATACTACTGCAGAGAAATAGACCAGCAGGGCTGCCAGGCAACTGGTATTGATTAAAAGGAAATAAACATGACAGCCTCCATATACCTCTCTCTTCAGTTCCCCTTTAAAGGACTTACGAGCCCAAATAGGTAAAAAAAAGAGAAATACCTTAATCACTTTTAAATGCACGGAGGACGCCATTCGCGCCCTCCGTGCAGTTCCGCCGGGTCCCCGCAGTGTGATAGCCCCCCGTGCCGCTCCCGACCCCACGGACGGGGTCGGGCTCCCATTCCTCTCCTAAGATGGCCGCCGGAGCTGGCCGCGGCTGCGCAGTCTGCATACACGTTAGTGCGGCTGCGCAGCTCTAGGGCCCTCCCTCCCGATCCACACACAGTAGCGTGGATCGATGGGGGAGGCCCTAGAGCTGCACAGCCGCACTAACGTGTATGCGGGCTGCGCAGCTGCGGCCAGCTCCGGCGGCCATCTTAGGAGAGGAAGGGGAGCCCAACCACCTTCCTTGGGGTCAGAAGCGGCACGGGGGGCTTTCACACTGCGGGGACCCGGCGGAACTGCGCGGATGGCGTCCTCCGTACATTTAAAAGTGATTAAGGTACTTCTCTTTTTTTACCTATTTTGGCTCGTAAGTCCTTTAAGTTATATGTTAGAAGGAAGATACATTTTGGCATTCTTGCTGTTAAGATAGATTGTTGCTGGAGAACATATAGCAGTCAGCCATAAAATAACTGAAGCCAGTTGAGTACCAGATGGATTTTGCTGACATGTCTTCTGCATGTAGGCTATCTAGTAAAAATAATGATAACTGGTCATGATGCCCATTGACATGATGCCCTTTATGTGGCAAAAACAGTTCCAAAAAATAAAATTCCCATGTCATCCAAACACCGATGATAATTTGTCCAGTGAGTTTTCTGCATTAAACCGCAGAAAAATCACCCACTGAAACGCTATCGCAAATCGCTAGCGTTTAGCGATTTTAGATGTGAACAAGGCCTTAGCTAAAATGATTTCATGATTTTATACTTTTTTTTTTTCAGGAGTGTTGAAAGAGAAGCCATGTGCTATGAAGCAAACAGAAATCTTTCAGACATATGGAAATAAACAGACTTATCCTTCCTCTCCTTCACAGGCCAGTGTGCCATGCTCTCTTTTACACACACAGACCCATGTTACCTGTAATACTGACTCCAGGAAGGCCAATGAACACTTACCTACACATAAGCAAGCAAGTCAACTAGATGAGCTGCGCTTCTTACCAAAGAATTCAGAAGCCAATCCAGAAGAGAGGATGTCTACAATCACTCAAGGATTGTCAAGTGGCCAAGGACAAACAGCTCCTTACAAAGCTAACTCAAGTGAAACTGTGGAAGCACACCAGTACCAAGATGTTGACATTGGAGCTGGAATACCGGAAAATGAGGATGTCTTTCCTATCTCTAGCTTTATTGTTCTGAGGACTAAAAGGTCATTCGGTCTAGGTGGTAATGAACAGACAGACCCAGTACAAGGTAAAACATATTTGTATCCTACATTCATTATAAAAGTAAATAAAAGCTTTTATTTTTTACTGTATTGGCAGAGTATCTAGTCATTATTGATAATCATGCTGTAAAATAAGAAATTTCCACTTTACTCATTTTGTTTTTAAATACCCAATAAGGTTCATAAGAATTTAAAAAAAAAACCCAAACATCAAAAATGCAAGAGAAGTGTGCTCACTACGTCTCTCTCCGGCAGCCACCAGAGAGATACGTAGAGGGCGCACTTCTCTTGCGCAGACTGGCCGAAGTGACGGGAGCCGGTACCGGAGCTGGAGAAAGCTGAGGACGGCGGTGTGGGAGCGATCCGAGCAGATGGGGCTGGAGGAAGCCCCAGGTATGTATAATACATTTTTTATATTAACTCGTCTCTGGTACACTTGGATTTTAACTTTGTGAGGCACTGATAGTGAATACTTGCTAAAGTTGTCAACATGGGGTCACCCTGATGGAATTATAAATCCACTTCTCTTTAACAGAAATACAGACTACAGTAAAACTTTATAGATACGTAGTGTATACACACTAGATAAAAGTCAACCATCAGGCTAACAATGCGTCTGTACAGCATCATGCCCCATATTATCACCAGAGGGATCATTTCTTTTACTAAGTTTTATTGAGAAAAACAGCCATTAACAATTGCGTACTTAAAATGATAAGTATATGTTAACATACAGATCATAGCTTCTCTTATTACAAAGGCATAATCTCAGCAAAGTTAACCCATATAACATTAATACCAAAATCATAGAAACATCATGTTCATCTACATATCTTACTAGATTCAGGAGGAACTAACAATACAACATAATACCTACACCATCAGACCAAGTTAGACGTTAGAGTTACTGTGATCCGTTAGTAAAGCACAGAGTTCTGACCAATTTTCCCAGTTTGTTGAGTACTTAAGTGTAGTATCAATGCATAGTATGATTAATGAAGTCCATCAATTTCAGATCTTCAACCCTGTTTATAACTTGGTTAAATGGGACAGTAGTCTGTTTCCAATTTCTGGCAATTGCCCATAACAGTGCACATATCAACACATAGTAAATACGTCTCCATTTTTTGGGAACACTATTGTTAAATGCCAGCAGTAGAGCATGTTGCGGCTCTAGGTCTACCGTACATGAGCATAGCCTATTTATACTGTTTTTAATTTTAACCCAATATGCCTAAACTGTTAGGCATTCCCAAAAGATATGTTTTAATATGCCTTCAACCTGACAGCCTCTAAAGCACAATGGGGAAACTGCTGGAAAAATCGTATGTAGCCGAACTGGAGTTTTATACCATCTAGTGTGTAATTTAAGGGCAGTATCCTTAAGTGCCAGAATTCTGGTCGAGTTGACCATATTAGAGCCAATATCCTGCCAATCTTGTATAGAAAGGTCAAGTTGCAACTCTCCCTCCCAATCCAACATGTTCTTAGTTTTCCCCTCCTGTAATATGTTAATCATATGTTTATATATATACCAGATATAATCCCAGAATTTCAGGATGTGGATAAGCACAAATTTTCAAAAAATGTGCAATTTAATCTGGCAAATGGGCCCGTAAATTGCAGAAAAAAGTGCCTAATTTGTAAGTATCTAAAATATTTAGAAGGGGCATTGGCGTTAAATTGGATTAACGAAAATGGTATAAATTTCTCACCTAACCAAAAACGATTTGAAATAGTGAAAGAGGTTTTAATCCACCAATCAAACTGAGAGCTATTTTCAAATGCTGGAGGGAAGTCTGGATGGCCAATGAATGAGAGATTAGGCGGTTTAGTGGATTGTAGTTTCATTTTATCTTTATAGATATGCCAAGTGGTCAGTGAGTCTGTTACCACCAGATTAAGTTTTTTAAGTGTTTTGATATGAGATTGAGAGAAAGTGAGTGCGGAGGTGAGATTAAAAGGATTTATAGAGTCACTCTCAAACTAAACACAGGGGACATAAGCCTCAAGTTTAAACCATGCAGTAAGTTGTGCAAATCGAGTTGCTGCATAATAATAAAAAAAGATTAGGCATCCCTACTCCTCCTTGCATACATTGCCTATAAAGATATACATTTTTGAACCATGCCGGTTTATCGTTCCACACGAATTTATTTATTAACTTCTGTAGCTTTAGAAGGACCTGTCTACCTGGGTTCAGTGGGAGCACCCTCATATAATAAAGAATTCTAGTTAATATAACTAATTTAATAGCTGAAACTTTACCCAACCAAGAGATTCTAAAATGTGACCACTCTTTAAGAGTTCGTTCTGTGGATTTTAGCAAAGGTTCATAATTGGCTTTAATCAGAATGTCAATTGAGTGGGGTAATTTAATTCCTAAGTAGGATAATTCTGTGTTCATCCATTTAAAGTCAAAGTTAGCTTTGTACAACTTGACAACTTAAGGGGGTTGATTGATAGTTAGTGCTTGGGACTTGGTAGTGTTTACCTTAAAGCCGCATCTACACGAGTAGATGCGGCCGTGATGCTCCTTATCAATCGAGCCGCTGATGCGGCTCGATTGATAAGATCCGACAGGACGGATCTCCGCACCGCCGATTCCCTGCACGCTTCCCGCGAGGGGACAATGGCAGGGAATCGAGCGGAAGATAAGCGGCGCCGGCGGGGAAGAGCTGGCACGAGCGGGGAAACGAATGCGGCGCGAGCGGGGACGCGGCGGGCACGCGGAAGAGGCGATCCGGCGGCTAATCGAGCCGCCGGATCGTAGCCTCATCTACCTGTGTAGATGAGGCTTACGACCTGAAAGATTTCCAAATTGCTCTAGTAATGGTAACAGATTGGGCATTGAGGTTAGGGGCTGGGACACAAAAAGAAGAGCATCGTCGGCGTACAAACTAATCTTATATTCTCTACCTTCTTTAACACAACCTTTTATATTTGGATTATTTTGGATTGCTAATGAAAGGGGCTCTATGGCTATTGAGAAAAGTAGAGGGGAAAGAGGGCACCCTTGCCTAGTTCCTCTAGTGATCGGTATTGACTCCGACAAGATGCCTGGTAGTCTTATTTTTGCATGAGGTTTGTTGTACAGAGCTAAGATTGCCTGTATGAATTCTCCTGTAATACCCATTTTATAAAGTACCTTATATAAATAGGGCCATAGTACTGAATCAAATGCTTTATGTAGGCCTAGGCCTAACATAAGCAAACGTTGGTCATTAATCTTGGCATCTTGTAAGATGTTACAGGCTAACCTGGTGTTATCCGTCGTTTTGTCTCTGAGGAATAAAGCCAGATTGAGAAGGTGATATTAAATTATGGATGACTGTAGATAATCTAGTGGCAAGGATTTTTGGAAAAAAATTTATATCATTATTTATAAGTGATATTGGCCTATAATTTTGCGGTAAAGTATGATCTAAATTGGGTTTAGGGAGTAAAGTGACAAAGGCTTTTGTTAAATCTTGTGAGAATTTCTGTCCTTTTAACGCATCGTTGTAAAGTGTTCTAAGCTGTGGTACAAGAAATTGCTTACATTTCTTATAATCCCGTAAAGCCGTCAGGGCCTGGTGCCTTAGAGTTTTAAGAGAGGCAATTGCATTCTCTATGTCTAATGTAGATATGGGTGAATTAAGGATATCTCTTTGTTCAGTGGTGAGAGAAGGTATTGGCAAGGATTCCAACCAGTCATCTAATTCTAATGAGGGTTGCAGTTGAGGTGAATTAAAAAGCTTCGCATAAAATTCCTCAAATATTTTTAAAACCTTGTGGGGGGCAGATTCAACAGCTCTGTGACTATTCTGAAGTCTATACAAATGTGAGGATTTATAATATTGGGTTAATTTCCTTGCAAATTGTGTGCTAGGAGTGTTACCTTATAATAGAAATTTGGCTCTAGAGAATTTTAAAGTCTTCTCTACCGACTCCGAAAGGATTTGATTTAGAGTACTGCGTTTTTCCCTGATTTTAGTCAGTTGGTCTGGGTTTAATGTTGAGCTGTGCTGTTTATACAGGGCATCCAATTCCGACGTAAGTCTAAGTATTGTTGCCAATCTTTCTTTTTCCCTTCTGGATGCCAACTGAATAAGTTTACCTCTCAATACTGTTTTATGTGCCGCCCACAAGGTTTCCGAGGAAACTGTTCCATTATCATTGAGGAGAAAATACTCTTCAAGAGCATTGTACACTTCTGTTAAAAGAGTATCGTCTTGCAGCAACAGATCATTTAAATGCCAATTTTTTAATGGAATATGGAATCCCCATTGTGCCCAATGTGCCCATCACTATTTGATGGTCCGACCAAACACATGAGTGTATGTCTGCGGAGGTTACGTTGGCCATCAATATTGGGGAGAAAAACACATAATCCAGTCTCGCATAAGTTTTATGTGGATTAGAATAAAATGTGTAAGATCTGTCCCCAACATTGAAGGCCCTCCACATGTCTGTTAACTGATGTTGTTTTAAGGCCTTACTAAGTTTTCTAGGAAATGATCTACTAACATCTGTAGCCACGCTTCTATCAATCAATGGGTTATTAACACAGTTTAAATCCCCCGCCAGGATCAAGTGACCTAAAATAAGTCTTTCAATTTGGTTGAATAGATCTACAAAGAATTGTGATTGTGCTACATGTGGCGCATAAATATTGCATAAGGTAACCTCCTTTCTATTCAACAGGCCCTGTACAATTAAAAATCACCTGTCTGGATCTTTATACACTTTCTTAGCTTCAAAAGGTAGACCATTTCGAATAAGGATAGCAACTCCCCTTGTCTCGTTAGTGAATGTAGTATAATAGCTTTTTTGAAAAACCTTATCAAAAAATTTGGGACTATCCGCTGCAATAAAGTGGGTCTCCTGCAAAAACAGGATATCCACCTTTTAGCTGCGTGTACTGTCTGAATGCTTTTCTCCTTTTATTGGGTGAGTTAAAGCCCTGCACATTGTGGATAATTATCCGTAGCGCCATTTATGTTTGTAGAAAAATCGCAAATAATTAGTCATTAAACTATGGGAATCGTTATCCTCCTGTGTTAATTCAATTGCAGATTGTTTGGCCTGTGCAAGTACTCTAAATGTAAAATCCTCCTGAATCAGAACATAGTAAAGTAGTAAAACCTCGAATATTAGAAAAACATATAACAAGTGAGAAAAATAAAACATACATTGAACCTTAAGCTCCATATTGGATTGATTAAACACAGATTCTTTTGCCAAAATTGGGTTATAACAAAAAAAAGTAGGTTCAGCAGGTGCCATCCCCAATAAATAAGGGGGAAAGGTACCTGAGATACAACAATCAGGGAAAAATCCCGTGACTGAGGGGGTAGACACATTGCGCGTAGCCCAGTCCAAGGAAGGCCATAGAGAAGAGTCTATATCGTATACATGCATGTTGGAGTGTTCAAAGGCAGAGGGATTATAAAGAAAAAACAAGAAAAAGAAAAATGAAAAGTAGTAAAGCAGGATTCAAAGTTAAATATTGTATATCACCCGATCCGAAGTGGAATCGTTAAGGACCTATCAAACATCCATCCTTGTGTAGACTCAGGTGGGGTCCGTTGCTCTTGGTGAAGAGCTGCCAGCTCTCGAGCGCCTCTTAGACCAGATTGGAGATAGTGGTTGTTGCTGAGATCTTGGGGAAGAAGCGACATCACGGGAAAGGCCTAGTTTTGATAGTAGCTTCTCAGCCTCTCGCGGTGTGTAGATTATATATGTAGAGTCCTCTTGCTTCACTATAAGTTTAAAGGGGTATCCCCATCGGTATGTGATTTTTGCAGCAGATAGCGCTGATGTAACTGATTTTAATCCTTTGCGCTTTTCTAATGTGACTGGAGAGATGTCCTGGTAGATTTGAATTATGTGCTCCTCATATGTGATTTTGTTTAGGGATCTGGCGGCTTGCAGTATTTGCTCTTTAACAAGGAAGTCTTTCATGCACAAGACAACGTCCCTGGGCGGTAGATTAGGTGCAGGTTGCTTTCTAAGTGCACGGTGTATCCTGTCACAGGTAAAAGCGCCATCCGGGGCTTCCGGCACAAGTTGCTTAAATATGTTACTGACATGTGGAGACAAATCCTGATACGACTCCGGAAGGCCTCTAATTCTCAGATTGTTCCTGCGATTTCGGTTGTCCAAGTCTTCAGACTGTGTTTGTAATAGCTTAACTGAATCTTGTAAAGTTTTGTGTGCCCCTTGTAATTCCTTATGAGAGCGGAGTAAGTTATCATGCTTTGTCTCGAGCAAATCAGTTCTGGTTCCCAGAGATGCAATCTCCTGTGATAACGTAGCTTCTACCCGCCGGAGCTCTGTTTGGAATTTCCCCACTAACCTAGAGTACATTTGTTACAGGCTGTCCTCCAGGTCTCTTTTAGTAAGTGGCTTATCCCTTACAGGACGGGCGCTAGACCAGTCTGGGCCTATGTCCGATAAAGAATCATGTGACGCAATTGGAGAGCCGCGGCCATCTTGGCTCGACATGGCTGCTGCTCGCGGCCTTAGAAAATAGTCTTTAACTGACCTCTGCGCTGTGAAGGAGCCGGTTTTTCATCTCCGCGACATGCACTATGCATTCAGGAAGGGGTGGCTGATGACAGGGATGCTGCTACGGTGATACTACCCCCAGAAAGACGGCCGTTTGGTCTAGCGGTGTGTGGAGCTACATCTCCTTGCTTCCTTCTTCCAGCACGTCGCGCATGCGCCCCCGCCAGAGGGATCATTTAACGATTCCTGAGGGGCGACAATTATCGGGTGTGTGTACTTACCTTTACAGTCTCTAGAGGAAGTACAACTTTAACAAATATGGTTATACTGTTTAAAGGTTACTGACACCAAGTGGATCCTTCGCACCTGACAGCCCTTTTATTGGTGTTGATGCTTAACTGGCTGCTTCTATTAAAATTTTTCCAAGTAAAAAAAACACCTTACTTCAAGTGTGTGTATGTGTGTACAGTGGTGCAAGAAAGTTTGTGAACTGTTCAAAATGATCTATATTTTTATATGAATCTGATTTTCAGATTTCCTAGTCCTAAAAGTAGTCTTAAAAGTAGATGATAAAACTTAACATCTTTAGCGGTATGGGTGAGCCTGACTTGTCCTAAAAAAAATAGCTGGAATTGGTAAGGAAGAGTCAGGCTCGTCCATTAATTGCTATTACTCACCTGCGGCTTATTTCCGTCTTCTTTGTGGCGATCTACTCTTCTTCCTCCTTCACCTGCTTCCCAGACAATCACGTCCATCTGATGATGCTGCATGCACCCCCTGGTGTCGGGTGCACGCAGTGTCATCACATCAAGCGGCAAATTCACATTTTTTGTATTGGATTCACTTCAATGCAAATATCTGTATTGGATCCAATATAAAAAATTCTAAGTTTAAAAAATAAAAAAGCTGTGGGCAGCACTACTGCCCATAGCAGAAAAAAATATAGTAAAAAAAAAAATAAATAAAAATTTTAAAAATAAAATAAGTGCTTTTTTATTTTGTATGCATGCTTGCGGACAGCTTGCAAGACCCCAACTTGCAAGTAAACTGCAAAAAATGCTTATAGTATAAAGAAATGCTTAAAAAAAATTGTACTGCTTTTGGTACAAAAATTGCAGGGAAATTAACTTGGAGAGTTGAAAGTGTACCTGTAAAGGTGGCCATACATGATACAATTTGTAATTTTTTTTCGATTAGATAATTTAGTTCGATTATTCCGTTAAATCGAATATAAAGATTTTTTCAGCATGTCCGATCAGATTTTTCTCGAAAAAACGGGATAATCATTCGAATTTCTTGATCGAAAAAAAAATATTTTCATTTTTCATTCGATTCGATCATTTAGATGGAATGAAAGGGAAAATCGAACGTTTTTATTGATTTGTGTATGGGCACCATAAGAAAAAAAAAGTGCTTGTCAAGGTGGCCATACATGGTACAATTTTTCAATTAGATAATTTAGTTCGATTATTCAGTTAGATCGAATATAAAGATTTTTCCAGCATGTCCGATCATTTTTCCCGAAAAAACGGGATAATCGTTCGAATTTCTTGATCGAAAAAAAAAATATTTTCAACTTTCATTCAATTCGATCATTTAGATCGAATAAACGGGAAAATTGAACATTTTTATTGTACCGTGTATGGCCACCATCAGTGTGTACTTCAGTGGTACTTAATTAACTTATGCCACTCTCCTTGATGAAAATATTGCTTTGCTTATGAATGCAACAAGATGTATGTGTAAAAGTTAATGTTGCTTTCATTATTTAATCTCTACTCTAAAGTTAGTGATGCAGAAACCATAACACCTGACCATGCGAAAGGGAATGGTTCCTCTTCTGACATCAAGATTAAGGAGCGCTCACAAGATCTGAGGCACCAGATGCTAACTGTAACTTTTACAGCTTCAGGTATCATACAGTATAAATTAATAATGGGCAACACACAGATAAAATTATCTGACTTTAAAGGGGTTCTTTCGCGAAAAAAGTAGGCAGTTAAAAAATGTGACAGATGACAGGTGTTGGGCCAGTCCATCTTTTTAATAAGGGGGATTCTCAGGGCTTTCTTTGTTTTCAACAGCATTTCCTGAACAGCAGTTTAACTGCCAAAATAGCAAGATACCAGCCGGCCTCCCTAATCACTTGCACACTATTATGTCAGTTAAATTTTGCAACTGTTGTTCAGGAAATGCTGTTGAAAACAAAGAAAGCCCTGAGAATCCCCCTTAAAAAGATGGACTGGCCCAAAACCTGTCATCTGTCACATTTTTTAACTGCCTACTTTTTTCACGAAAGAACTCCTTTAAGAGGACACTTTTGAAATGTTATTACTAGCTTCAAAGCTGTTACCTTTCCCTGGCACCTGTGTATTCCTGTGCTCTAGTGAGCCCCTTAACAATATGCATCTTTGTGTAGTGGTATTCTGGGCACACAAATACATGCTGCCATCCACTATCATTATTATAGCTAACAATACAATGCACGGCAACACATTACCCCTAATTGTATTACTTCCACGCCTCCCTAGGCACCGAAGATAGGAAAGTGTCACTTGTCCTTAAAAATGAGAAAATGGTGTTTTGCTGTGTGGGAGGGGAGGGAAGAGCCCACTTAATATTAAAGACCATTGGGGTAGGTGTTGGCCAGCAGGTGAAGCCCCACACTCAGGGACAGTTCTAGCTACAATGGGCCTCTGGGTAAAGGTAACCTGGTTGCCCCCCTGACACCTCCTCCCCCCAGCAGTAAATTCATCTCTGAGCTGACTGCCGCCCCCCCCCCCCCTAACACCCCCACCACCCAACTTTATTGTGCTCCCTGGAGCCCTGATAATGTTTTTGGCAGCATAGCAACGTACCTGTCTTGGCAGAGCAGTTAAATTCGGCACGGAAGCTGGGCGCCGTCATAGCAGTAATGCTATGCTGCGCACCCTGCGTAATGGTAATTTGGGGCTCTGGAGGTTGCCAGACCCTGAATACATCTCCCTCCGAGTTGTGACAACTCACAGGGGGAATGGTATTTAACGCCACCGGGGAGTTTAGCGGCAGCAGGGAGAGCCGTCATTTGGAACACAATAGGGAACCAGTTTCTCACAATGCATATCAAATTTATTAAGTATCAAAATTGCACAATTACCCCAATATAACAACCCCCTCCCCCCTAAAAACAATGCCAATATGGATTGAAGCGCTCCCCATTCACACCATCACATGCACACATCACTTAGCCAAGGAATACAGTCTCCTGTCGGATATAGCAGCTGACAGCTAAAATGACTGTTAATGAGAACCCATATCCACTCTATTTGTATCCTGTTAAGAATATTTCTATGTTACAGTTCCAAATAGATGCCTTAGTTCTTCATTGCAAGTACAAACTTCCACAGACTGAAATTACATCTTGTTCCATATCAGCTCCGTTCACAGAACGCTTCAAGCTTGTAATTAGGATCAGATTACAAGAAGTCCGATTTGTTTGCTAACTCCAACGCTGCACTGCAGCACTCACCATCTCTTTATGCTTTTCCTTGTCTCAGCACTCGTAGGCTTGTGTTCGCGGCGTCCCACGAGTCACACTGCTGTCACTTTGATGTAAGGTGCTTGTGGCGAATCTTCTCTGGCCGGCCAGACTGTGATTGCTATGTGTGGATGGAGGGATGCAGAGCATCACGCGCTCTCACTCTGGCGGCATGAACCACACCTGCATACGCGTTACGCCCACTCACGTCACGTGGGCTTCCTCAGTGCATCTGCTGTGGATGAGCCGTCATTTGGCTTGCCCAGCGCCGAACTGTTTGCCGACTAATAACATGCACACCCTGTCTCAGTGGGCACGCTACTATATTAGTCTAAGCGCTCTTATCCTCTTCCTTGTAGGGGCGCCTCTTCACAGTGACCTAGCACATTTTATTACGTAATGACATGCACCAGGTCACTGAGAAGATGCGGCCAGCAGAGATGAACACAGGAAGCACAGACTACTGGAGCAGTGCGCTTACTAGGACAGGTTGCAATGCTGCCAAAACCTTTGCAGGGTCCCCAGGGAGTTCAAATCGGGGGAGACCTGGGGGTGGCAGTTCTCAGGGGCCCTGGGGCAATTGCCCAGTTGCCCCTATGATAGCAGCATCCCTGCCTTTTGTCGCTGGCTTCTCTGTCCTGGCTAAGTCCTGCACTCACTCTTCTATCATGACCACCATACCTGCATGCTGGACTAGGGGATTCATAAAGCTTGTGGGGAGGGGGGGGGGGGGGGTATACAGTGTTGTTGTCAGGTTTTTTTGCACAGAAATTAAGAAAAAAAGTGTTTCATTATATAATTTCTAAATTGAACCTTTTACACACTGCACACGTGTGCATGCACAGTTTTCAGAAAAGGATTTGGGAAGACATTAGACTGCATATTGCATGGCCACAGGTCATCATTTCTGATAAATGATGCAGGCCATATGTAGCAGAGGCAGTGGGGTACCCCTTGATGCTTAATCGGAATATTTGAGATTTTGTTGTTTATAAGTAGCAATAATTATTCTTGCGTATTTTTTATGAAAAAAAAAACATGATCAAGATATATGTGAAGGTAGTCCCCGACTTACGAACACCCGACATACGAACAACCCGCCGATACCAATGCCCACCGATCCATCGCGATGATATCACATAGTCGGGGACTGTCTCTTCTGCTCACTTCCAGCTCTGTTCCTTACTGCAGAGTAGGAGCAGCGGAAGCAGCAGCATGTCTCACGTGGTCCACAGCGATCACCGATGACCTCTCTCCCGTCACTGTTCCCTACTGGCTACTCTTGCGTCGCATAATGATGCAAATAGGAGACTAGTGGGAGCAGTGAAGGGAGAGAAGATGTTGGTGATTGTCGCGGTCCACTTGAGACACGCTGGGGCTCTAATAAAGGAGCTGGAAGAGAGTAGGAAGTAAGAGGCACAGCGGGACACAAGACAAAGCAGGACATAGGTCACAAGGGAGTCATAAGGATGCACAAGGGAGGTATAAGGTAGCACAATGGAGGCATACAATGGCACAAGAGAGACATAAGGGGGCATACAGTGGCACCAGGGAGGTATAAGGAGGCATAATGTGGCACAAGACAGGTATAAGGTGGCACAAGGAAGGCATAAGGAGACACAAGGTAGACAGAAATGACACAGAGGGGGACACTGGAGGCACAGGGGGCAGAGAGGGAACAGTGTTCCGACTTAAAAACGGATTCAGGTTAGGAACAACCCTACAGTCTCGTTCGTTAACCGGGGACTACCTGTATTTTAATTCTATAGGCTCTTAGGGAGTCTTCAATGAGTTTTCAGTTTACATGTTTATTTTCTTGGCAAATGCTATAAAAAATAGAATCCTGGAAACCCAAGGTGCAAATCTTGGAGCAGGGGTTTGGCAGTGAAAGAGTTAATCCCTTCTCTCATTAATAACTTCTAATAATAATCATAACCTTACCGTGATTTTGTCATTGCCTAAGTAAACGTGTGTGCTGTTTTACACACTAAAGGAATTTGTGTTGTTTCTCCAAATAGACAGTCAATGTCAAGCTTATCAAGTCCTTGGAGCAGCAGCAGAGCCCGTACTGAAAGGCCTCACAGACCTTGGTGTGACTTCTTGTGCCGAGTGGAAGTATGCTTCCATCAGCTTTGACCATACTCGCTTCTTCTTATGCCAACAAGAGAAAATTGTCAGCGACAGCTGCAAAATAGGTGTGTTTGTACCAAGTGAAGCAAAACGTTTGAAATGATGTGGCCAGAAAAAAATGCCTGCAAGTGGAAAGCAAAAGGTCTTGTTGCAGTTTTTTCTTTGTTCATTGTGATAGTTTTGCATCTTTCTACAATGTAAAAGAATAAAGAGAATCTGATTCAGAATTTGAATTTTGCCACCTATCCCTCTCCAGCATTTTACCACTGGGCACTGCTCAATGCCAAGCATCTCCTTTAGAACGGGCATGGCGTTTTCCTTCTACCTTAGATATCTAGCTCTAAAGATCCTTAAACAGGCTGAAATGATAATTTGTGATTGTTTTGGCTGACATTCTGCTGGTAGCTAGTAACAGTCCATGCAAACTCACCTCAAATGAGCTGCATGTACTGTCCTATGGAGAGGGAAGGGTTAGATGGACACAGAATGGGGAAATACCTGTAAAGAAATGTAAAAAAAAAAGGCAAAATAATTACAAACAGTTGTTTCAGCGATTACATGTTTCATGTCTGCATATGACTTAAAAGGAATGTACATACAGAACATTATATCAGTAATTGCAATGAATATTTGAATGCAGGTTTTTCTCTCCATATAATTACCTTTGAAAGATTGCTTAAAAACTGCATTTCTGAGAATGAAAACACACTGGGCCCTATCCAATTTACTTTTCTTCTATGTTTTCTCCTAGGTAATATTTTTATATTAAAAATAAAATGCCCTTTGTTTAAGCCACCAGCAAGCAAGAAAATAGAATACATTTTACAGTGCTTTTTCTATTGCAGATTGCAAAATGTATTTTAAACAGAAGATGAGAAAACTTGGGAGAAAAAGTGAATTGGATCGGCCCATTGTACTTCTGAGTCCAGTGCCCATATGCAATTCACTTTTTCTCCTGAGTTTTCTCCTAGGAGATCATTTTCATCTTCTCTTTAAATAACTTTTCAACATTTTACAATTGAAACAGTACCCAAATGTTGGTGAAAAGGTATGGTACTTTCAAAATTATTGTGAGTATTTTCTTTCTTTCTGGTTGTTTAGAATGCATTTGTAAGGCGTGAAAATATCACCTAGGAGAAAACTCAGGATGGAAAACCTAATGGCCCCCAGAGTGAGATAAATGCATTTTTCATGCCAATTATTGTGTTAACATTGATCAACAGCTTCCTCTGGTTTTCTCTTGTGTCTGAAGATAATGCTTTTGTCCCAGCTTCATCAAGGCCAATGATAAGTTAATAATTTGACCCTGATGCAGGGGGAGATCTGTGAAATGGCTGTCAGGCTGATCTTTTGCTATATCTATCACTGAGGAATTTCATTCATGTTTTAACTTCTGCATTACTGGTGCCTGGCTCTTTATTCTGGAATTGATAATTGGAGGAATCTTTGGCTGTTGAGCACAGTACATAGTTACCGGTAATGGTCCCTCTTAGTGACTGTTTGCCAGCAGCACTGAGTGCCAGCGATCTTTGCCTCTTCTTACTATTTATTATTATTATTATTATTTAGTATTTATATAGTGCCGACATATTACACAGCGCTGTACAGTGTATATATATATCTTGTCACTAACTGTCCCTCAAAGGAGCTCACAATCTAATCCCTACCATTGCCATATGTCTATATTATCTAGTGTAAGTACTGTAGTCTAGGGCCAATTTTTTAGAGGTAGCCAATTAACTTATCTGTATGTTTTTGGAATGTGGGATGAAACCGGAGTGCCCGGAGGAAACCCACACAGACACGGAGAGAACATACAAACTCTTTGCAGATAGTGCCCCGGCTGGGATTCGAACCAGGGACCCAGCGCTGCAAGGCGAGAGAGCTAACCACTACGCCACCGTGCTGCCCGTACTTTACTATGTGATTTACTATGGCAATTCATCAAACCTAGCTTGTGTTTTCTTAAAATCTCTCTGCTATTAGATGGCAAAAGTTTGCAACCCTTGGCTGGGTCATATAAGACTTCTAAAAGATTAGTGAAATAGAGTAACATGACTTAGTCCATTCTTTTCTGCAGTATCACACCTCTTCTGTGTTGAGATTCCAGGTACCACTTACATTTCTGGGAGATGGAGCTGTACTGGTTTAGCTTTTGTGACCCTGTGGTGAATGTTTTGCTACACATTATTTTATGTTACATTACAATATTATATATTATGCAGCTGCTACAACCCTTCTGTTTATTAACAAGAGGCCTACACAGTATTTGTAAAATATGTCATCATTCCGTGTTATTTCGTTCTGGTTTGGTAGGCCAGCTGTCAACAGCATTTTTTTTGAGTTAACAGTAAGTGAGTGGAAAACTGATCTATGAAAAAAACAAACTTACCGTAATCAACTGAATATTGCATAGGCATGCACTGTGTGAGACAACTCGGTTTCACATTTATTACATTCTAGTGACCTCTTGTGGAAAAGCTTCTGCATGTATGTATTTTAAATGTTTCGTTAAAGCATATCTACAGAGCTGGCCTTTATATGAGTGGAGTGGAGTGGAGCATTGACTGGGGGGGATTTGACCTGGAATTTTTTTTTACTCTCTCAATACTATATTATATCCATTCTGAGAGAGGTTATTTGCATAAGCTACTTCTGAGCTAAATTTTGGTTTGTAATTCCTGTTTGAATTACCAAATAACAGCGCTTCCTGAAAAGTCTTTTTTGATCTCCGATTTTATTATTACGAAAGAGAGCCATACAACAGGCGACTTGGCAGCCGATTGACCATCTGATTATTATAATCGAATCAAATGAAAATCGGTGCCGTCAAGAGTATGCCTGATTCACACTGAGACCAATTTCAGGCCAGATTGGTCGCATGTATTGGTCGGACATGCTGCAAGATATTGGGCCAACATAAATCAGATGTGTGGCAGTAACAGCATGCTATATCAGGACGAACGCGCAAGAACCCCTGGTGCTATCCCCCAGTGTAAAATGTGTGGTTCTCGAAAGACCCATGCAACGGCCCCCTTGATGAAGCCGGGTACTTGGACGGGCCACGCACGCGCAGTTGTGCATGGCTTAACCTGAAAGTCGCCAGGCTAACGGGGCCACCAGCGGGCCACGTAGGGACCCCAGAGGACGCTGAGGGACCTCGCAGGCTATGGAGGGCTGGGGGAAGTCCCAGGTAAGTGTAGATTTTCATTTTAACATTCTACTCAGGGTCCCTTTTAAATGCTCTGGATTCAGGAACACTTTGCAGATGTTTTGGATTAACTAGCTGGTTAGAGTCTGACACATTGAGCCTAGATTATTGCACCTTTTCCCAATATTTTAACTTACTGAGATTTTGATTTTGGGGTTTTCATAAGCTGCAAGCCATAATCATCAAAATCATAACAAATAAAGGATTTAAATGTCTCACTTTTTATGTAATGAGTCTATTTCATATATTAGCTTCACCTTTTCAGTTGAATTATTTTTGGAGTTAATTTACAATTTTTGGAGTTTCACCTGTATATGTTGAGCTTGGTAGAGGTGATCAGAGGACCTGCGGGCAGAAAAAGTACATGGTTTATGGTTGCGTAGTTCTTACTACTACTACAACAGTACTGTGTAGACAGCTAACCTTTTCAGTGTTCTGATCGCTGTCAAGTGGTGGACAGATCAATATTCTTCAATTCTACTTTCTATCAAGGAAATATTGACCATGTACATAAAAGGTTGTGCAAAAATCCAACAGTGTAAAGTGGCCATTAACTTTGGTACCTAAAAAAAATCAATAAATTCTCTTATATGAGCTGGCTGCAGGGAATGCACGCTACAAAGCCAAGAGGTCCACACCTTTGGCAGGGCTATGGAAGAGATATCAGAAAATAAAAAAGGGTTTTAGGACGTACCATTTTCTTTTATTTAAGTAAATGTAGTGTGTATGCTACTGTTCTTTTCTAGTAAATGTGTGTACCAAATGCACAGCAGGGCTGACTGATATTATTAAAAAAAAACTATTGGTGATAATGGGCAAAAGGTGACTGCCAGTATGTCAATGTAGTTATGCTGTAAAACAATCCCTACAACTGTTTATCTGTACATTTAGGCCCGTTCACATCTGTGTTTTCAGTATTCAGTGAGAGGCATGGTGAGTTCATAGAAGATTTTATTTTTTGTCACAAGTTAGCGGAAAATGACACTTTGTAACAAAAAAAAACAAAAAAAAAATTCCATTTCTTCTAACTTGCGACAAAAAAAAAATGAAATCTGCCACGGACTCACTATGCTCCTCTCTGAATACCTTGAAGTGTCTACTTTCCAAAATGGGGTCATTTGTGGGGTGTGTTCACTGTCCTGGCATTTTGGGGGGTGCCTAATTGTAAGCACCCCTGTAAAGCCTAAAGGTGCTTATTGGACTTTGGGCCCCTTAGCGCAGTTAGGCTGCAAAAAAGTGCCACACATGTGGTATTGCCGTACTCAGGAGAAGTAGTATAATGTGTTTTGGGGTGTATTTTTACACATACCCATGCTGGGTGGGAGAAATATCTCCGTAAATGACAATTGTTTTATTTTTTTTACACACAATTGTCAATTTATAGAGATATTTCTCCCACTCAGCATGGGTATGTGGAAAAATACACCCCAAAACACATTATACTACTTCTCCTGAGTACGGCGATACCACATGTGTGGCACTTTTTTGCACCCTAACTGCGCTAAGGGGCCCAAAGTCCAATGAGTACCTTTAGGATTTCACAGGTCATTTTGAGAAATTTCGTTTCAAGACTGCTCCTCACGGTTTAGGGCCCCTAAAATGCCAGGACAGTATAGGAATCCCACAAATTACCCCATTTTAGAAAGAAGACACCCCAAGGTATTCCATTAGGAGTATGGTGAGTTCATAGAAGATTTTTTTTTTTTTGTCACAAGTTAGCGGAAATTGATTTTAATTGTTTTTTTTCACAAAGTGTCATTTTCCGCTAACTTGTGACAAAAATAAAATCTTCTATGAACTCACCATACTCCTAACGGAATACCTTGGGGTGTCTTCTTTCTAAAATGGGGTCATTTGTGGGGTTCCTATACTGCCCTGGCATTTTAGGGGCCCTAAACCGTGAGGAGTAGTCTTGAAACCAAATGTCGCAAAATGACCTGTGAAATCCTAAAGGTACTCATTGGACTTTGGGCCCCTTAGCGCACTTAGGGTGCAAAAAAGTGCCACACATGTGGTACCGCCGTACTCAGGAGAAGTAGTATAATGTGTTTTGGGGTGTATTTTTACACATACAGATGCTAGGTGGGAGAAATATCTCTGTAAATGACAATTATTTGATTTTTTTTACACACAATTGTCCATTTACAGAGAGATTTCTCCCACCCAGCATGGGTATGTATAAAAATACACCCCAAAACACATTATACTACTTCTTCTGAGTACGGCGATACCACATGTGTGACACTTTTTTACAACCTAGGTGCGCTAAGGGGCCTAACGTCCTATTCACAGGTCATTTTGAGGCATTTGGATTCTAGACTACTCCTCATGGTTTAGGGCCCCTAAAATGCCAGGGCAGTATAGGAACCCCACAAGTGACCCCATTTTAGAAAGAAGACACTCCAAGGTATTCCGTTAGGGGTATGGTGAGTTCATAGCAGATTTTTTTTTTGTCACAAGTTAGCGGAAAATGACACTTTGTAACAAAACAAAAAAAAAAAAGTTTCCATTTCTTCTAACTTGCGACAAAAAAAAAATGAAATCTGCCACGGACTCACTATGCTCCTCTCTGAATACCTTGAAGTGTCTACTTTCCAAAATGGGGTCATTTGTGGGGTGTGTTCACTGTCCTGGCATTTTTGGGGGTGCCTAATTGTAAGCACCCCTGTAAAGCCTAAAGATGCTCATTGGACTTTGGGCCCCTTAGCGCAGTTAGGCTGCAAAAAAGTGCCACACATGTGGTATTGCCGTACTCAGGAGAAGTAGTATAATGTGTTTTGGGGTGTATTTTTACACATACCCATGCTGGGTGGGAGAAATATCTCCGTAAATGACAATTGTTTTATTTTTTTTACACACAATTGTCAATTTATAGAGATATTTCTCCCACTCAGCATGGGTATGTGGAAAAATACACCCCAAAACACATTATACTACTTCTCCTGAGTACGGCGATACCACATGTGTGGCACTTTTTTGCACCCTAACTGCGCTAAGGGGCCCAAAGTCCAATGAGTACCTTTAGGATTTCACAGGTCATTTTGAGAAATTTCGTTTCAAGACTGCTCCTCACGGTTTAGGGCCCCTAAAATGCCAGGACAGTATAGGAATCCCACAAATTACCCCATTTTAGAAAGAAGACACCCCAAGGTATTCCATTAGGAGTATGGTGAGTTCATAGAAGATTTTTTTTTTTTGTCACAAGTTAGCGGAAATTGATTTTAATTGTTTTTTTTTCACAAAGTGTCATTTTCCGCTAACTTGTGACAAAAATAAAATCTTCTATGAACTCACCATACTCCTAACGAAATACCTTGGGGTGTCTTCTTTCTAAAATGGGGTCATTTGTGGGGTTCCTATACTGCCCTGGCATTTTAGGGGCCCTAAACCGTGAGGAGTAGTCTTGAAACCAAATGTCGCAAAATGACCTGTGAAATCCTAAAGGTACTCATTGGACTTTGGGCCCCTTAGCGCACTTAGGGTGCAAAAAAGTGCCACACATGTGGTACCGCCGTACTCAGGAGAAGTAGTATAATGTGTTTTGGGGTGTATTTTTACACATACAGATGCTAGGTGGGAGAAATATCTCTGTAAATGACAATTATTTGATTTTTTTTACACACAATTGTCCATTTACAGAGAGATTTCTCCCACCCAGCATGGGTATGTATAAAAATACACCCCAAAACACATTATACTACTTCTTCTGAGTACGGCGATACCACATGTGTGACACTTTTTTGCAACCTAGGTGCGCTAAGGGGCCTAACGTCCTATTCACAGGTCATTTTGAGGCATTTGGATTCTAGACTACTCCTCATGGTTTAGGGCCCCTAAAATGCCAGGGCAGTATAGGAACCCCACAAGTGACCCCATTTTAGAAAGAAGACACCCCAAGGTATTCCGTTAGGGGTATGGTGAGTTCATAGCAGATTTTTTTTTTTGTCACAAGTTAGCGGAAAATGACACTTTGTAACAAAACAAAAAAAAAAAAAGTTTCCATTTCTTCTAACTTGCGACAAAAAAAAAATGAAATCTGCCACGGACTCACTATGCTCCTCTCTGAATACCTTGAAGTGTCTACTTTCCAAAATGGGGTCATTTGTGGGGTGTGTTCACTGTCCTGGCATTTTGGGGGGTGCCTAATTGTAAGCACCCCTGTAAAGCCTAAAGATGCTCATTGGACTTTGGGCCCCTTAGCGCAGTTAGGCTGCAAAAAAGTGCCACACATGTGGTATTGCCGTACTCAGGAGAAGTAGTATAATGTGTTTTGGGGTTTATTTTTACACATACCCATGCTGGGTGGGAGAAATATCTCCGTAAATGACAATTGTTTTATTTTTTTTACACACAATTGTCAATTTATAGAGATATTTCTCCCACTCAGCATGGGTATGTGGAAAAATACACCCCAAAACACATTATACTACTTCTCCTGAGTACGGCGATACCACATGTGTGGCACTTTTTTGCACCCTAACTGCGCTAAGGGGCCCAAAGTCCAATGAGTACCTTTAGGATTTCACAGGTCATTTTGAGAAATTTCGTTTCAAGACTGCTCCTCACGGTTTAGGGCCCCTAAAATGCCAGGACAGTATAGGAATCCCACAAATTACCCCATTTTAGAAAGAAGACACCCCAAGGTATTCCATTAGGAGTATGGTGAGTTCATAGAAGATTTTTTTTTTTGTCACAAGTTAGCGGAAATTGATTTTAATTGTTTTTTTTCACAAAGTGTCATTTTCCGCTAACTTGTGACAAAAATAAAATCTTCTATGAACTCACCATACTCCTAACGGAATACCTTGGGGTGTCTTCTTTCTAAAATGGGGTCATTTGTGGGGTTCCTATACTGCCCTGGCATTTTAGGGGCCCTAAACCGTGAGGAGTAGTCTTGAAACCAAATGTCGCAAAATGACCTGTGAAATCCTAAAGGTACTCATTGGACTTTGGGCCCCTTAGCGCACTTAGGGTGCAAAAAAGTGCCACACATGTGGTACCGCCGTACTCAGGAGAAGTAGTATAATGTGTTTTGGGGTGTATTTTTACACATACAGATGCTAGGTGGGAGAAATATCTCTGTAAATGACAATTATTTGATTTTTTTTACACACAATTGTCCCTTTACAGAGAGATTTCTCCCACCCAGCATGGGTATGTATAAAAATACACCCCAAAACACATTATACTACTTCTTCTGAGTACGGCGATACCACATGTGTGACACTTTTTTGCAACCTAGGTGCGCTAAGGGGCCTAAAGTCCTATTCACAGGTCATTTTGAGGCATTTGGATTCTAGACTACTCCTCACGGTTTAGGGCCCCTAAAATGCCAGGGCAGTATAGGAACCCCACAAGTGACCCCATTTTAGAAAGAAGACACCCCAAGGTATTCCGTTAGGGGTATGGTGAGTTCATAGCAGATTTTTTTTTTTGTCACAAGTTAGCGGAAAATGACACTTTGTAACAAAACAAAAAAAAAAAAAAGTTTCCATTTCTTCTAACTTGCGACAAAAAAAAAATGAAATCTGCCACGGACTCACTATGCTCCTCTCTGAATACCTTGAAGTGTCTACTTTCCAAAATGGGGTCATTTGTGGGGTGTGTTCACTGTCCTGGCATTTTGGGGGGTGCCTAATTGTAAGCACCCCTGTAAAGCCTAAAGATGCTCATTGGACTTTGGGCCCCTTAGCGCAGTTAGGCTGCAAAAAAGTGCCACACATGTGGTATTGCCGTACTCAGGAGAAGTAGTATAATGTGTTTTGGGGTTTATTTTTACACATACCCATGCTGGGTGGGAGAAATATCTCCGTAAATGACAATTGTTTTATTTTTTTTTACACACAATTGTCAATTTATAGAGATATTTCTCCCACTCAGCATGGGTATGTGGAAAAATACACCCCAAAACACATTATACTACTTCTCCTGAGTACGGCGATACCACATGTGTGGCACTTTTTTGCACCCTAACTGCGCTAAGGGGCCCAAAGTCCAATGAGTACCTTTAGGATTTCACAGGTCATTTTGAGAAATTTCGTTTCAAGACTGCTCCTCACGGTTTAGGGCCCCTAAAATGCCAGGACAGTATAGGAATCCCACAAATTACCCCATTTTAGAAAGAAGACACCCCAAGGTATTCCATTAGGAGTATGGTGAGTTCATAGAAGATTTTTTTTTTTGTCACAAGTTAGCGGAAATTGATTTTAATTGTTTTTTTTCACAAAGTGTCATTTTCTGCTAACTTGTGACAAAAATAAAATCTTCTATGAACTCACCATACTCCTAACGGAATACCTTGGGGTGTCTTCTTTCTAAAATGGGGTCATTTGTGGGGTTCCTATACTGCCCTGGCATTTTAGGGGCCCTAAACCGTGAGGAGTAGTCTTGAAACCAAATGTCGCAAAATGACCTGTGAAATCCTAAAGGTACTCATTGGACTTTGGGCCCCTTAGCGCACTTAGGGTGCAAAAAAGTGCCACACATGTGGTACCGCCGTACTCAGGAGAAGTAGTATAATGTGTTTTGGGGTGTATTTTTACACATACAGATGCTAGGTGGGAGAAATATCTCTGTAAATGACAATTATTTGATTTTTTTTACACACAATTGTCCATTTACAGAGAGATTTCTCCCACCCAGCATGGGTATGTATAAAAATACACCCCAAAACACATTATACTACTTCTTCTGAGTACGGCGATACCACATGTGTGACACTTTTTTGCAACCTAGGTGCGCTAAGGGGCCTAACGTCCTATTCACAGGTCATTTTGAGGCATTTGGATTCTAGACTACTCCTCACGGTTTAGGGCCCCTAAAATGCCAGGGCAGTATAGGAACCCCACAAGTGACCCCATTTTAGAAAGAAGACACCCCAAGGTATTCCGTTAGGGGTATGGTGAGTTCATAGCAGATTTTTTTTTTTGTCACAAGTTAGCGGAAAATGACACTTTGTAAAAAAAAACAATACATATCAATTTCCGCTAACTTGTGACAAAAAATAAAATCTTCTATGAACTCACCATACTCCTAACGGAATACCTTGGGGTGTCTTCTTTCTAGAATGGGGTCATTTGTGGGGTTCCAATACTGCCCTGGCATTTTAGGGGCCCTAAACCGTGAGGAGTAGTCTTGAACCCAAATGTCTCAAAATGACCTGTGAAATCCTAAAGGTACTCATTGGACTTTGGGCCCCTTAGCACAGTTAGGCTGCAAAAAAGTGTCACACATGTGGTATCGCCGTACTCAGTGGTGTGGTGTATTTTTACATATAACCATGCTGGGTGGGAGAAATATCTCTGTAAATGACACATTTTTGATTTTTTTTACACACAATTGTCCATTTACAGAGAGATTTCTCCCACCCAGCATGGGTATGTGTAAAAATACACCACAAAACACATTATACTACTTCTCCTGAGTATGGCGATACTACATGTGACACTTTTTTGCAGCCTAGGTGCGCTAAGGGGCCCAACGTCCTATTCACAGGTCATTTTGAGGCATTTGTTTTCTAGACTACTCCCCACGGTTTAGGGCCCCTAAAATGCCAGGGCAGTATAGGAACCCCACAAGTGACCCCATTTTAGAAAGAAGACACCCCAAGGTATTCCGTTAGGGGTATGGTGAGTTCATAGAAGATTTTATTTTTGTCACAAGTTAGTGAAAAATGACACTTTGTGAAAAAAACAATAAAAATCCAATTTCCGCTAACTTTTGACAAAAAATAAAATCTTCTATGAACTCATCATACACCTAACAGAATACCTTGGGGTGTCTTCTTTCTAAAATGGGGTCACTTGTGGGGTTCCTATACTGCCCTGGCATTTTACGGGCCCAAAACTGTGAGTAGTCTGGAAACCAAATTTCTCAAAATGACTGTTCAGGGGTATAAGTATCTGCAAATTTTGATGACAGGTGGTCTATGAGGGGGCAAATTTTGTGGAAACGGTCATAAGCAGGGTGGCCTCTTAGATGACAGGATGTATTGGGCCTGATCTGATGGATAGGAGTGCTAGGGGGGTGACAGGAGGTGATTGATGGGTGTCTCAGGGGGCAGTTAGAGGGGAAAATAGATGCAATCAATGCACTGGGGAGGTGATCGGAAGGGGGTCTGAGGGGGATCTGAGGGTTTGGCCGAGTGATCAGGAGCCCACACGGGGCAAATTAGGGCCTGATCTGATGGGTAGGTGTGCTAGGGGGTGACAGGAGGTGATTTATGGGTGTCTCAAGGTGTGATTAGAGGGGGAAATAGATGCAAGCAATGCACTAGCGAGGTGATCAGGGCTGGGGTCTGAGGGCGTTCTGAGGTGTGGGCGGGTGATTGGGTGCCCGCAAGGGGCAGATTAGGGTCTAATCTGATGGGTAACAGTGACAGGTGGTGATAGGGGGTGATTGATGGGTAATTAGTGGGTGTTTAGAGGAGAGAAGAGATGTAAACACTGCACTTGGGAGGTGATCTGATGTCGGATCTGCGGGCGATCTATTGGTGTGGGTGAGTGATCAGATTGCCCGCAAGGGGCAGGTTAGGGGCTGATTGATGGGTGGCAGTGACAGGGTGTGATTGATGGGTGGCAGTGACAGAGGGTGATTGACAGGTGATCAGTGGGTTATTACAGGGAAGAACGGATGTAAATAATGCACTGGTGAATCGATAAGGGGGGGTTTGAGGGCAATCTGAGCGTGTGGGCGGGTGATTGGGTGCCCGCAAGGGTCTAATCTGATGGGTAACAGTGACAGGTGGTGATAGGGGGTGATTGATGGGTGATTGATGGGTAATTAGTGGGTGTTTAGAGGAGAGAATAGATGTAAACGATGGATTTGGGAGGTGATCTGATGTCGGATCTGCGGGCGATCTATTGGTGTGGGTGGGTGATCAGATTGCCCACAAGGGGCAGGTTAGGGGCTGATTGATGGGTGGCAGTGACAGGGGGTGATTGACGGGTGATTGACGGCTGATTGACAGGTGATTGACAGGTGATCAGGGGGGATAGATGCATACAGTACACAGGGGGGGGGAGGGTCTGGGGGGGTCTGGGGAGAATCTGAGGGGTGGGGGGGTGATCAGGAGAGAGCAGGGGGCAGTTTAGGGACAAAAAAAAAAATAGCGTTGACAGATAGTGACAGGGAGTGATTGATGGGTGATTAGGGGGGTGATTGTGTGCAAACGGTGGTCTGGGGGGTGGGCAGGGGGGGGTCTGAGGGGTACTGTGGGTGATCAGGGGGCAGGGGGGGGCAGATCAGTGTGTTTGGGTGCAGACTAGGGTGGCTGCAGCCTGCCCTGGTGGTCCCTCGGACACTGGGACCATCAGGGCAGGAGGCAGCCTGTATAATACACTTTGTAAACATTACAAAGCGTATTATACGCTTCCTATCCGGCGATCGTCGGGTTAACAACCCGCCGGCGCTTCCGATTGGCCGGCGGGTTGACGTCGCGGGTGGGCGGAGCCTATTGCCGGCGGATGCGCGCGCATCCAAGCGCGCGATCCCCGGCCAAAGAGTGCCCCAGGACCTGACGCCATTCTGCGTTACGTGGTCCTGGGGCTGCCACTTTGCCGCCGCCAATATGAAGTAGGCGGTCGGTAAGTGGTTAAAGGATGTACTTAAAGGACAACTGTAGTGAGAGGTATATGAAGGCTGCCACATTTTCTTCCAGGCAGCCCTGCTGGTCTATTTGGCTGCAGTAGTATCTGAATCAGACCAGAAACAAGCATGCAGCTAATCTTGTCAGATCTGACAATATTGTCAGAAACACCTGATCTGCTGCATGCTTGTTCAGGGACTATGGCTAAAAGTATTAGAGGCAGAGGATCAGCAGGACAGCCAGGCAACTAGCATTGTCTAAAAGGAAATACTGTAAATATGGCAGCCTCCCTATCCCTCTCACTACAGTTGTCCTATTTAAAGCACTTTGTTAAACTGACCCTGTAGGACAAGAGATATGGAGGATGCCATATTTACTGTATTTACTTTTAATCAATGCCTATTGCCTGACTGTCCTGCTGATCCTATACAACTGATACTTTAACGGGAACCTGAAGTGAGAGAAATACAGCATCTGTCACCCTTATTCTGTAATGAACAATGCCACATCTGTGCTGATGCTCTGCTTCCTAATACTGTAAGTCACTGACCCAGAATGAGCATGCAGATCAGGTGCTTTGATTGTAGGGTGACTCCACTGGCTGTATGCGTGCTACAGGTGTGTGAAACAACTAACTAAAGCCAAAAGCTCAGCATGACAGCCAGGCAACTGGCATTGTTTATAGGAAATTATGAGGACAACCTCCATATTGCTCTTACTTCAGCATCCCTATAAGTCATAGAAGTCGTTTTATTAAACACTGGTAATGTTACCATATACGCACAGCACATGGCAATATTACCATTACTTCTGTGTGTAAGTGCCAGAAGATACGCTAGTGGCGTGACCCACGGTACTCCAGTAGCACGCCCGCTACAACGGTTACACATGCATTACTATAGTAACGGTCACACTACTGGAGTACCGTGGTTCACGCTACTAATGTATCTCGCGGAAGTAACAGTAATATTGCCGTGTCCATGCGTGCACAGCAGTGTTACCGATGTTTAATGAATGAACCCCACTGACCCGAAACAAGTGTGCGGATCCATTGCTAAAGTGTGACCACACTTATCTCGTGCTTGTTTCAGAAATGTGATTCAGACATTACTGAAGCCAAAGAGATCAGGACAGCCAGGCAATTAGCATTTTTTAAAAGGAAATGAATATGCATATCCCTCTTACGACGTGGTCATATTATTTTCTGCAACTAATGGCTCCTATACTAACGCTAGATACACACATGAGATAAAAGTCTTTGGAAAATGAAAGAACAAAGGCCAATTTTACCACCTCCATGTAGTATGAGAGCATACTCTACACAGTCTTTTAAGGTCCATGCACACATCCAATTTTTATCTGCAGATGACTAGCCAATTTTACCACTGCCATGTAGTGTGAGGGCCAGCAGATTTTGAATAGTAAAGTTGGGTACACACAAGATACATCTTTGAAAAGTGAAAGCTCAAAGATAAATCTGCAGATAATCTTTGTAAAAAAAACAGTTCACAGAAGACCTCAAAACACCCAGATGAAAGATATTTATCTCTCAGTCTTTCAGATTCATCCCAGGGGATCTGATCTGCATCAGATGACTGTCTGTTAAACAAGGTGTGTATGAGATCTCCAGATATTATAGACTATGAATGCATTTTTCAAGCAAGAGCTGATCTTTTGTATGTGTACAGCATCTTGTGAAAGATCAGTCTTTCACACCTCCCTGACAAACCCATGTGACAGGTAAATTCCTCAGTTTGCAAAGATTTTTATCTGGTGGGTGTACTCAGTTTGAGAATAGAATGTGTAGGCATGGCTCTCATACTACACAGAAGGGGGTAAAATTGGCCTTTCATCTTTCATTCTCCAAAGACTTTTATCTCATGTGCATACCCAGCTTACAGCTACCGACTTACCAGTCCAGCGACGTCCCCTTGACGATGGTCGCTAAGCGACGCCTCTTCCTGCTTGCAACATCACAAGACGGCCGCAAATGGGAAGTAAGCGGTTGCGGTAAAAAATATTTTCTTAATATTTTCTCTAAGGATGAGCTGTTGAGACATGGTTAGCGTAGGCTGTGCATAGAATGTAGAGCTAGTGATTGAGATGCTTATAATTGGCATGCTAATTGTATGCATTTGGAATTGGGCCAATCAAATTCACCAGAAAGTGAGGTTGGTTGGCCTATTTTCAAGCTGCATTAAGTTTGCCTAACCTAAAAAGCAAGCCAGAATTATTAGAATTCTCATAGTATATTCCCAGCATAACTTGTTACTGTCTAACCTGGAGTCATGGACCAGATTTAAAGTCACGCTCTTAGTATTTTTGTGGGTGCACTCATGGTGTAGATCATTTTAATGCATGCACATCATGTACCACAGAAGATATACAACAGTGTTTTATAGAGCACTATTTTTTTAAAATAATTCTGTCAATCAAAATTCTTGCTATTTTTGTTATACGTGTGAACTAGAGCATATGTTATGTGTGACTGAAATTTTACATTTGCTTTTGATATTTGTATGGCAAAACTACATATTTGATTTATTGCTAATGCTTGCAAATGTGTTTTGTTATTTCCACACTTTCCAGGCATGAAAAGCAACAGGGATATGATTCTATACAAGAATGCTTCTTTTCTGCACATACTGGTGACACTCCGAGACCTTGTACTGATGTGTACATTAGGTGCAGCTCTAGGTAAGGAAGTGCATATTTACTTTCCATTATATATAATCTATAAGGGATCCATTTGCCAAAAATGATAAATATGCAAAATGTCACATTTGAAGAAAACCTTGACTGAAAAATACAGAGGTCGCCATCTTTATTTCCAATTAAAAATGTCAACTTAATGGCTTAAATGCTGATGTTTAGATCTTTTGTTCCATTTTTTTATTACACTATTATCTTGCAAGAAGTTCACCACGACCCATCTGCCCCTGTGATAATATGCTTCAGTTCTGATCAGGAGCCCTGTTAGAAGATGTTTGACTTTCCCAATAGGAATCCTAATGCCTCCAAGCCTTCCTATATGTCCATTTACCTAAATCTCCAATTCCCGTAGCTATGCAGGTGGCAGAATGCTGTGTTGTTCCGATGCACCAAAATCTGTACTTATAGTCCTATCTCAGTGCACAAGTGTGAGGTTCTCTGCTGGTTGCTGCGGATGACAAGGAGGTGTGGCTGGAAACTGCAGCAGACAAGTGAATTTTTATTTTTGTTCTTCACTTTTTTGGTGAGTATGGTGTCTCTTTTTGCAGGCATTACTGTGTACCAGTGTTTGACAGGGCACTATTTGGTTGTATGAATCAATATGCGACCTAATTGTTGTTATGTTGTGTTGCTGACTATGTTTTTCAGGGGATGTAATGCCTAATTATGTTGTTTGGGAATATGCTGCTTAATTAGGATGTTTGGGAGACATACTGCTTAATTATCTTACTTAGGTGATATGCAGCCTAATTATGTTGTGTGGGTGATATACTGCCAAATTATGTTGTTTGTGGGACATGCTTATTTAATTGTGAGCTAAGATTTTTAGAAGTAGTTGTTGTGGAACAGTAGATCCACCCTCTTTTCTATTACATCTGCTGTGTGTAAGGTAGCTAGGGCTTTATTTTTTGTTCAGGTGTAGAGGCTTTATGCCAAAATTTTGCTATGGTAGCCCACTGATTTCTAGTTACCCTCTGCTATGTTTATTTACATGATGTGGCCCACAGTCTGTTATTGTCAGGCTTGCCTGGTTACCTGCTATAAGTCAGACTGTATGCCCGTATGACTGACATCTAACCCAGCCCTAACACCTGCGAAAGCTCCTGCCTAATACAATCTACAATACCCTGCAGGCAGATGTAGCATACAGGCTGGCAGACAGCAATCACCAAACACAGCAATGCAATGTAATGCAATATAGTGAATAGTCACCTGAGGCCTGTAGACTGGAGCAATCCAGACGAAGACAAGGTAACAGGGAATGGCTGGCATAATCACTAGACAGATGCAATGTCAATCAGGCCAGGGTCAATGCAGGCAGCGTTCATGCGAATTCTTTCGCATGAACACTGGTCGCTAACAAGTTGGGTCACTAACAAGGTATCCAATACAGAAGCGTGGTCAGGTACAAGCCGGGTCGGTAACGGGTATCCAATCTACAAGACGCTTAGTCAAGAGATAGGCACAAGTCCTCAGCAAGACAAGCACTTGGTGTGAGCGCAAACTCAGTAACAAGCCCAGCACTGGGCATTGGCTATTGGCGATAACTGAGAGCGCTCACCTTATATGTATACTAGCACTGAACCAATCAAAACTAAAGGAATCCAAAGTGACCAATCCACAGAGAGCGAGTCAGCAGATAAGCTGACACGCTGTGCGCGCACGTGGTCATTGTTTACAGCGGCGGAGCGCGTACTGAGAGCACGTCCGCCGCTTATCCAATGGGAGCTGAGCGCCGTGCGCTCCAGTGACGTCAGAGGCAGGCCGAGACCCAGAGGCTTGCGCCTCAGCATGGGTTGCGGTGTTCTGCCGCCATGAGCAGCCAGCGAATCTTACAGTTATGACTTTGCCAACTGTCTGTGAGGGCACTACTTGTACGGTGCAGTTTCTGTTTCATTGGTTCCCAAAGGTTTCTTGGCTCTTCTGGTATCCTAACAATGATGTCAAGAGTTCTTCAAAACATGCCTATCTTTATGGCTACATTAATCTCTCTTACCACTTGCCTTATTCCTTAACCTTAATTACGTTCCTGAACACATTCATAACTGTTTATACTTATTCTCAAATCTCAAATCAGTTGATAGAACTGTCTTCTTATATTTACATGCTGATGTGCTTCAGTTCAGTCCAGTACTGACTTCTACAATATGATGAAGACAGCAACCTCTGAAAACTAACCCAATAACAATTTTTATTAGTGAAAATACAAAGAGTATAACATAGAGTAACAACAAAATTAAAATACAGCGCTCCCACTAATTGATATAATACTATGATCTGAATCACCAATATATTATCTATTATCGTCCACTAGGTGTCAGTATATCACTTGTAGGCTATAAATGCACACTACAACATACATGAATCCTTCAACAAATACTTTAAAAAGTGATAATATAATCTGCAGGCTAAAATCAATTCTGTTTCAATCGTTCATGAGGCTTGCGCTTCTGTTCAGAAATGAGTAAATTTCCACAAAAGTTCAACATAGGTTATTCAGCAGCGCTTCCTTATATTATTCCTCCACCAGATATCAGTCACCCATCAGGAGTGCGACTCACCTATTTTGTATGCTACGATCACAGTAGCATATACGCTTGTGGGGCATTAAATAGGTTCCCCTCACCTTCCACGACACATCTCAGACCAAATAAGCAGGGAAAACAGCGATATTTCAGACTCTGAGCTCATAGAGCATTCCTCTCACACCTTAAAACATGAAGCAAAGGCTCCTCATTGCGCAGTATAGTTAAAAGTTAAAAACACTTTATTTAAAATTGCACTCACGTGGTATTTGCAGTGTATATCAGCTTTTGGAATTGTTACAGCGGGTTCCACCCCGCGCGGTCACCCGGGCTGACCGCCGCGTTGATTCCCCCTTGCTGTACGGTATCACCGGCTGCACTGCCCTTGTTCCGGCGTGTCCACTGTGTCGGCAAGACTCCTCCCTACCAGTTTCGTCATAAGGTATGACTCATTCAGGGGATGGAGTTTGCCGATCCAGTGTTGTTTTTAAAGAAGATTAGCTCCGCCCCCCAGGTTTTCCCCCATACGCCGCCTATGTCCCCATTCAAGGAAGCGGCCATATTGGAGCCCAGGAGGCTGCGCAGAGTTACATTCAATGTGTTCTTAACATCCAATCTTATCATCACTGTTATTTTCTTTTAACATATCAGCCTATCCAGACCCTAGTTGCGGATACAGCACCCTATTACTCCTGAATAATATTAGTTTTTGATTTAATATTTAGCAACACCCCCACCACTTAGCAACCCAACCACTATTAGTCAAGCTATGTTAAAGGTATATACCCCCACACAAGCAGAGATAAATCTATGCGTTAGGTACTGCAAAAAGCATCCCAGGTCGGGTTTACACATCCCTTCATGCAGGCAAGTGCATATTAGAAATACATATAAAACAGTGCCAGCAAGCATACGTATATATTTAACACAGATTGCAGCATCTTGCTGCAACAATCAGTTATTCCCACACAAGTTAGCCATTATCTATGAAACAATTTATGTCCATCTCTATATTCATACCTTTCGGGGACATTGTCTCCATTTTAAATATCCATTGAGTTTCCTTCCTAGAGAGTATCCTGATTTTATTTCCCCCTCTCTATGGGATATTAACTTTCTCTATGGCACAGAAACCTAAGTGTAATGGATCACATGCATGCTTTCTCCTGAAATGTTCAGAGACACTATGCCCTCTTACTGCATTTTTTATATTATTTATATGTTCATGCACTCTTTCTGTCAGCTTCCTTTTTGTTCTGCCAATATATTGCATGCCACACGGGCACCATAGTAGATAAACTACCCCCTTAGTGTGGCACGTGATGCACTGCCTTATCCTAAACTCATTGCCATTATGGAAAGATTTTATCTTCTCAGTTTTCCTAGTCTTGGCCTCCCTACATGCAAAACACCCCCTACACGGATGAAAACCGGGTGCCTGCCAGAAGATGGACTCTTGGGGGTTAGGGGGGTTGACACATGATGGTACCATCAGGTTCTTCAGGTTTGGGGCCTTCCTATATATAAAGGTAGGTTTCTCTGGTAATATTTTCACCAGGGTTCTATCCTCAAGTAGTATTCCCCAATTCTTCTCAAAAGCTTTTTCCAGTTCTTTTCTTTGATAATTGTACCCAGTGATGAAAGGCAACCTATCTAGGGTCGCCATTCCCTCATCCCTATCTCTATTTTGTAAATATCTCTTCCTTTCTGTCCTACCCACCTGCATCATGGTTTTGTATAGATCATCCCCCTGGTACCCTTTTTCCTCAAAACGTTCTATTAATATCTGAGATTGTTCCACATAATCCTCCAATTTAGTACAGTTCCTTCTCATCCTCACCATTTGACCCTTGGGGAACCCCCTTATCCAGTTAGGGTGATGTTCACTATTGGTCGGTATATAGCAGTTACGATCTGTTTCCTTAAAGTGACTTTTAGTAATTAGCTTGTTCCCACTTTTAATAATTTTAAGATCCAAATAGTTAATTTCCACCGTGCTACTTTCCATATTTAGTTGTATATTCCATGTGTTGTTATTAATAGTTTCAAAAAATCCTGATAGCTTATCCTGTCCTCCCTCCCATAGGAGGAACAGGTCATCTATATACCTTAGCCAGTTGCTAAACAACTCCCCCTTGTATTGGCATATAATACCCTCTTCCCATCTGGACATGAATAAGTTTGCCAGAGCCGAGGCAAACCCCGCCCCCATGGCACACCCCCTTATCTGCAAATAATAACACCCTTTGTGCCAAAAATAGTTCCTTTTGAGTGCAAATTCCAAGACTCTTATCAAAAAATCAACCTGTTCCCCTGGCATCCCATCTTCCTTCCTCATGTAGTAATCTACTGCTTCAAGGGCCAGTTGGTGAGGAATGTTGGTGTAGAGAGAGGACACGTCCGCCACAACAAGGACCGTCTCCTCTCCCACTACCATTTTTTCCACTTTCCCCAGCATATCCTTAGTGTCCTTCACCACACATGGTAGTTTATGCACCATAGGTTGCAAGAAATGGTTAAGATACTCACCCAGCCTGTGCGTCACGGAACCAATTCCGCTGATTATGGGGCGTCCAGGGGGATTGTCCCTATTTTTATGCACTTTCGGAACTTGATATGGATATGGACCACCTCAGCAACCATGTGGCCGTGTGGCATGCAATATATTGGCAGAACAAAAAGGAAGCTGACAGAAAGAGTGCATGAACATATAAATAATATAAAAAATGCAGTAAGAGGGCATAGTGTCTCTGAACATTTCAGGAGAAAGCATGCATGTGATCCATTACACTTAGGTTTCTGTGCCATAGAGAAAGTTAATATCCCATAGAGAGGGGGAAATAAAATCAGGATACTCTCTAGGAAGGAAACTCAATGGATATTTAAAATGGAGACAATGTCCCCGAAAGGTATGAATATAGAGATGGACATAAATTGTTTCATAGATAATGGCTAACTTGTGTGGGAATAACTGATTGTTGCAGCAAGATGCTGCAATCTGTGTTAAATATATACGTATGCTTGCTGGCACTGTTTTATATGTATTTCTAATATGCACTTGCCTGCATGAAGGGATGTGTAAACCCGACCTGGGATGCTTTTTGCAGTACCTAACGCATAGATTTATCTCTGCTTGTGTGGGGGTATATACCTTTAACATAGCTTGACTAATAGTGGTTGGGTTGCTAAGTGGTGGGGGTGTTGCTAAATATTAAATCAAAAACTAATATTATTCAGGAGTAATAGGGTGCTGTATCCGCAACTAGGGTCTGGATAGGCTGATATGTTAAAAGAAAATAACAGTGATGATAAGATTGGATGTTAAGAACACATTGAATGTAACTCTGCGCAGCCTCCTGGGCTCCAATATGGCCGCTTCCTTGAATGGGGACATAGGCGGCGTATGGGGGAAAACCTGGGGGGCGGAGCTAATCTTCTTTAAAAACAACACTGGATCGGCAAACTCCATCCCCTGAATGAGTCATACCTTATGACGAAACTGGTAGGGAGGAGTCTTGCCGACACAGTGGACACGCCGGAACAAGGGCAGTGCAGCCGGTGATACCGTACAGCAAGGGGGAATCAACGCGGCGGTCAGCCCGGGTGACCGCGCGGGGTGGAACCCGCTGTAACAATTCCAAAAGCTGATATACACTGCAAATACCACGTGAGTGCAATTTTAAATAAAGTGTTTTTAACTTTTAACTATACTGCGCAATGAGGAGCCTTTGCTTCATGTTTTAAGGTGTGAGAGGAATGCTCTATGAGCTCAGAGTCTGAAATATCGCTGTTTTCCCTGCTTATTTGGTCTGAGATGTGTCGTGGAAGGTGAGGGGAACCTATTTAATGCCCCACAAGCGTATATGCTACTGTGATCGTAGCATACAAAATAGGTGAGTCGCGCTCCTGATGGGTGACTGATATCTGGTGGAGGAATAATATAAGGAAGCGCTGCTGAATAACCTATGTATAACATAGAGTACTTTTGCTGTTACAGATATGAACTGGAAGTTCCTATTGTCAGCAAAAACTAGATTTCATCATATTGATGCATGATTTCAAGATCCCAGGACCATCTTTGTGGTGAACAGATGGTTAACAAAAGATTATTTTACTGATAAGGTGCAAAAAACATTATCTGTGAGAGAATGCCATGTGGAGTGTTAAACTGCATTCGGTTATGTATCTGTAAAGTTGATGTTGCACAAAAAAAGCCATGGTGTTGGTATGTTGTTGTCAATACTTGGAACTGATATGCTGAGGTAAAATGGTTCTGCTTTAAATATATACGCCAGTAGATGGCAGCATGATTCCACTTTCATGATACATTTGTCATCAATATGTTACTATGATAAATGTAATATAAATATTATTAAAGTTATCTTTCCACTTCATTCTGCAATAAGATAGGTATTTGCAAACCTGACAGTAAACTAAAATTGCAATCATAAAACCCATCTTGTTATGATAATAATTAATTGCATGGGGCAGGAGACTATGTTGTTGGTGAAAGTACACTGGGAGCTCAAATTGCTATTCTGTACAACCATGGCAAACAGTACCCTGTTTGAAGTACTGTTACCATAAAACTGCCCCCCCCCCCCCTTTGCTGCAAACATAATGAGCTCAAATAGATTTAAAAGAGCCTCAAAACCACCAAACTTGGAATATATGTCAACTTGCCGAATCTTCAGATAGAACTTGTGTGCTAATTTATAAGTGTTCAGCCACCAACAATAATCAAGAGATGCACCTTTCAATACTTTCCCTGTGTGGTGGCGGCTCACCAGAGCGGTGGCCGTGAATGGCCGCTCAGCGCAGTTGGGATGTTTGCCACCACTTTTTTCTCTGGCAATCAGCAGCTCCTTTGTGACACCACAGCATCATCCTTTTGCAGGCAAACCTCCAAGACATAAAAAATAGGCTTCCAGTGGCATAAAAAGTACCTTTTTTTTGTGACATCCTATTAATAAGTGGACTTCTAGCCATAGTCTGTTCACATAACAACAACTCCGTATTTAGCCTGGCCCAAAGCACAGACTATTGTTTGTTTTTAATAACTCAATAACAGGTACTAAGCACAAACAACTTTTAGAGTGTCCCTGCATTCACAAGCAAAATAAGCATATTTTCCTGAGAGGTGTAAAGCAATGTGGTCGGGTTGTAGTGAGACAATTAATACATAAACAAGAAAAGGACCACCTGTTTAAATAACCCCATGTCAGACTTATAACAAAAAGGAGATGCACTACCACCTGTAGAAGATGTAATTCATTTTATTGTGGACATATCCAACAGCATAAAAAAGACAGGTTAAAAACTATTAAAACTCATAGTGGGCGGGGTTCCATGAATAATACTTGCGCTAATAATCAACAATATCTAGAATCCAATAATACACGATCATTAAAGTGTTCATCATCAGTTGATAATTCAATTAATCAGAGAAAAAAGATATATGCCAACAATACAGTCAATTGAGCAGAAAATAACAGGCTAATTACCAGTAAATGCAGGAATCAATTAGTAACTAGGACTGGCTGGCTTACCGACAAGGTAATAGATCACAAGCAAATTGGCGCCCCCGATCAGGAAGTCTTATGCATTACACCGAGGCTATTTCTCAGGAGATGTGTTCACACTTCATAAATAAAATGACTGTTAAGTTCCAGCATGCAAGCATTTGATATTGCTTTTTAACCTACTTTTTAAGTACTTTTTCAATAGCTAAGCGCTGAAAAGTTATTTTATAGAGAACATGAAAAATATCTCCTTGGAGGAAAAAAAAACTCAGAAAAAAACGTGAATAAGGGCCAAGGTGTGTAAGGGAGCTTGTATTTAGTAAGTGCATTTCACATTAACATTCCTCTACCTCTTTATTAAAAGCTTTAGTTCCAGTAAAGGGATAGTCCTTTTGTACATTATTAAATGTCTAACATCCATGGTTTCCATTGGCTCAGATTTCAGCCAATGGAGCCATTGTATGCAAATAATGTAGAGTTACTGTTTTAATATTAGAAACAATCCCTCTTGGATTTTTCATAAATAAGCTAATCAATTCCTGATCAATAAAACTGAATTGATTATAGCCCAGGCAAAATAATTGTTGTATCTGCTGCCAGGGCTCCGCACTGGGCCAATGACCTAAAGTAGTGAGAATCCTTACTTGGTGAAGATTCTCAATGCTCAGTGGACCAATGGCAGGGATGTTTCTGAGCACAGGTCATCTGGGCCTGGGTGCCCTCTAGTGTACAGGATGTGATTCTGCATTTTCTGTATAGATGATTGAAAGGATTTAATAATGTGCTGCTTGAACCACCCTGATATTAAAAGATGTACAGCACATCAAATTTTCATTTTGTCTTCTGTCTGGCCATAACCACATTAGTGTGCCATACAGGAGACAAACCTGTATTTGAATACCCACTTGGTATATTACCATACAAGCCACTGTGACAGAGATCTGAAGACTCAGACCTATTCATGCATTGTTGTTAAGAACCTGGTCTATTGAAAATTAACACATGTAACAACGTCTACCTCTGCCAGTTGTTTACAGAATAACAAATCCTATTGTCTCCCCTATTTTTTCCCCAACATCAGTGGGTATATAAGATTGACCTGTAAATAAAGATTGCAGATGCTGTTCCACCAACTTAAGCGTTTGTGGTCTGTGTCTCCCAGCTGGAGAGAGGGTATTCACTTGGATTGGGGGAGAACTTTAACCTGGGTTGCAGATTATTCTGCTAAGTCATCTTGTAGCTGCCTCCGATGAAATTGAGCTAACAGTTTGGTG
Organism: Hyperolius riggenbachi; assembly: GCF_040937935.1. Classification (NCBI taxonomy): domain Eukaryota; kingdom Metazoa; phylum Chordata; class Amphibia; order Anura; family Hyperoliidae; genus Hyperolius; species Hyperolius riggenbachi. The sequence goes on from NC_090646.1 coordinate 370,742,345, forward strand.
TCAGAAGTGGGATCCGCCATATACAGTATCGGGTGAGTAATTCTATTTTTGATTATCACCCTATACTGTCAGAGCGGATTAATAGAACCCGGAAGGAAAGTGCTTCTGTAGCGCCTCTCCCAGGAATCTGATATTCCTAAAGTAAATAGCGGGTCTGATGCCCCAATTAAGAAAGCAGTACTGTGTGTCTAAGTGAATATTCTCTCTAAACATTGTATATTGCTGTATAGTCGCTTAAGTGAATTTTAGTTGTTATATAAGATTGCATGTTACTGTATAGATTTGTGTAGATTGTATGTGAGGTTAAGCGGAGATTGAAGGTATAAACTTGTCCACAGAGGATAGTTAAAATTCAAACCATAAATTGGGTGTGGATAAACCTGATTAGAAACTATAGAAGAATCACATAAGCTGGAGACCAGGTTTGCCAGTAAAGTCTAATACTGACGTTACCATCCCTAGATAAACCTTCAAACTCAGCTAATCTCACTCTATTTCTTTTTATTTTAGCTTAGCATAATGGGAAAGTCTCAAGGTAAGGAGACTCCAAGGGTTATTTTTGATTTATGATGTATCATATTCTGTGATGCTGTTTAAAGCGGATATATAGATGTGTAAGTTTTAGAAAGAATCATGTTCCACAATTTGCTTTGAATCTTATTTCTGAATAACTCTATTTAGGGGTTTCATTTTTTTTCCTGAAACACTCAGCAGTTGCAGGTGTCTCTCTGGACCAGGACATTTTGAATGGGCATTGCGGCCGCAGGATAACTTTTTTTTATCAGTCCCTCCAAAATGTTCTGGCCTGGCTACTAGATGTTTCTGAGCCTTTTCTTCTGATTACTGTAAATGTGTTTGTCTATCTCCTCTCACTGTAGTTTCTGTGGAACTGTGATATAAATTGCTTGTGTATGACTGGTTGCACTTTTTCAGCTAGGTTGTACTTTAAAGGGAACCTTAACCGGCGGGGAAAAAAAAAATCACTTACCTGGGGGCTTTCCCAAGCCTCCTGCAGCCGTCCGGTGCCCGCGCCGGTCCTTCGGTGCCCTCCGGTCTCCCTCCGCCGCTAAGTTTCGTTTTCGGACGACTGCCAGTCGTCCTCGGGCCTCTTCCGCATTCCTCGTCGTAAACTGCAGTAAAGCGCGTCCGCATGATGCCAAACGTGTCATGTGCATGACGCCAAACGCGTCATGCGGACGCGCTTTACTGCAGTTTATGACTAGGAATGCGGAAGTGGCCCGAGGACGACTGGCAGTCGTCCGAAAACGAAACTTAGCGGCGGAGGGAGACCGGAGGGCACCGAAGGACCGGCGCGGGCACCGGACGGCTGCAGGAGGCTTGGGAAAGCCCCCAGGTAAGTGAATTTATTTTTCCTCGCCAGTTAAGGTTCCCTTTAAATATGCATCTCTGGACATCTGCTCAGAGTTGTTGCAGGTTTCTACCCCCTCCCTCCATGTATTGGGAGAGACTTGTGTTAATGCTTTTGTTTTTTCTCTTTCCTCTTCCCTGAAAAGACTGGGGGCAATGAGGAGAGTGGCAGGAAACAGAAACAAAAGAAGATCCCAGCTATTTGTTGTTTGTCTGTTTGTGTATGTGTCTGTGCACAGAGAGTATCCAAATATTTTTTTTAAAGTTAGGAATAAACCTCTTAACTTAATTGATCGTTTTTTTTCCTACAGTCAGAAAAGTCAAAAGCTAAATTATTGTTGTAGTCTAAGGTATGCTGACTGTGGTTATGTACATTTGCATGTGTTGTCTTTGTTTACTATAGGAGAAGGTTTGTAAATTGTCTTGAGGCAAGGCAGGTGAGATTGAATGTGTAATTGGTTTTCACCTCATAATTAATTACCCATGCACAAAGTTGCTGGCCATTACAATGATTTTTAATTTTAATCTTTGAAAAAGGCAACAATTTATTTAAGGGAAACCAGATTTAAAATGCCTTGACATGTGTAATGTATTGACAAAATAATAATAAGTGCCATCACTCTGCAGGTTATGAAAATAGAAAACCCTTTATTTGTGAAAATTAGACACACAATGGGAAACCATAAAACCAATTAAAAATTCTGGAGCGCTCCACAAACAGACATGCCGCAATCCCACTCTCAAACTGCCAACCACACAGGGGTACCGGTACCACAACTGAATAACTGCCCTGCGGGAGGGAGGAGCAGAGCGGGAATGCAGTCCGTCTGCGAAGTGTCAACTTCCTGCTGTATGGAGACAATATGGCTGTGAAGTTGTTTAGGTACTGACATAGGGTAAGTGTGATATCTTCACCCGCACTGCGGGACTCACCACTTCTTCATCCAGCTGTCGTCCTAAAGTAACTGCTGTGCGCACATAGGACACTGTCACTTTTTCGCCGGTCCTCAATCCGTAAGGAGAGGTGCCCGGCCACATAAGTCCAGAGGCAAGCCAGCAATGCCACTATTGATTTCCAGCACGAGACACTCCAGGAGGCTCCAAGACAAACATGCGGGATTGGAACCCCGCCCACCTACGCGTTGCGTCCGCCTTCTACGGACTTCAACTGGGTGCACAGCAGTTACTGTATTAATACTGTGCTGTTTAAAGCAAGGTCAGAGAAATGTGTTGTAAGTGTCAGAACTCTATAGTACTAGGATTTACAGACAGTATGATGTTAGTAGAAGAAATTTGAATAGAGACGAGAATAGAGAGAGTAACCTTTGTCCAAAATATTGTTACATAGCTACACATGTGGTAAATAGGTTGCACACACCCAATAAGCTGTTTAACTTTTTATTACCATTGAGGACCTCTACATAACTGCTTTGATTGAGACTGAGCTATCAATTACTTGGCTCATGCAGTTTGACAAACCTTGAACTCTTGTCTGACTCATCTTTACTAATTTGCCTGCACAAGTGTTCTTTATTACCTGTTTACTTGGAGACCTACCTGTGATATAACCTGATTATGGAAGACTTTGGAGATCATCTGATCTGATTCTCCTGCACTGATGCAGCCCTAGAAGGATGACCCTCTGCTGTAAGGATGAGCCCTTCCTGCACCTGCCCTCCTCCTGTGTTGGTAATGGCTGCTTCATGCCTTTCTTTTGTGTCATCCTTTGGGAAGAACTCCGCCTCTGCTGTTGCAACTGTGATGTGAGGTGTCTCAACTGGGATGAGAAGTTGAGTCTGCCCTTCCCTGCCTTCTACAACCTGGCTGCAAGTGCTACGTCCTTGTTATAAATCTGTTTCCATTTCTTTTGTGGGTGCCCAATGCCATACAATGAAACTGCTAACAAAAAGGCACTGGGTGTAGCCACGGTGATTACACAGCCAGCTCTCAACCGCCACTGTCTGTTTGCCCCGAGACAGCGAGAGCTTGGCAGGAAAACATCTGCATTCATCATGAGGGCTTGTGGTGATGAATTCACCGTCCTCCTTCACCCTTCAGATGAACAATACTCTACTCTGCAATGATGAACTGACATTTCCTGGACCCACTAGAGGATCATTTTTTTTTTCAAAATGCATTAAGAAGTTCTAACCTTATGGGTGAGGTGTGGCTTTAGGCAACCTGTTAAAGTTTACCACATTCAGTTTTCCATTAAGTTATACAGGGCTAGATTAGGATGATATACTAGCAAAGCTAACTACTGTTAATTCATCTTGTAGTTGTGTAACCCTTTAAACTGTATATTGTATTTGTGTACCAATGACAACACTAACTCCTTGATCTCTAACATACATAGAGCTGTGCATAGTATCTAAGTGATCCCGCCCTTTCCTTTAGAAAAGGTTGGGATCAAAAGTTGGGTTGAAAGGTTTTAATAATGTGCTGCTTGAACCACCCTGATATTAAAAGATGTACAGCACATCAAATTTTCATTTTGTCTTCTGTCTGGCCATAACCACATTAGTGTGCCATACAGGAGACAAACCTGTATTTGAATACCCACTTGGTATATTACCATACAAGCCACTGTGACAGAGATCTGAAGACTCAGACCTATTCATGCATTGTTGTTAAGAACCTGGTCTATTGAAAATTAACACATGTAACAAAGTCTACCTCTGCCAGTTGTTTACAGAATAACAAATCCTATTGTCTCTGCTGTCTGTACCATGTCTATGCTATTGTTTCAAATACTTTCTATGGGCACTCCGGTCTAATCTGTTTTTTCCCCAACATCAGTGGGTATATAAGATTGACCTGTAAATAAAGATTGCAGATGCTGTTCCACCAACTTAAGCGTTTGTGGTCTGTGTCTCCCAGCTGGAGAGAGGGTATTCACTTGGATTGGGGGAGAACTTTAACCTGGGTTGCAGATTATTCTGCTAAGTCATCTTGTAGCTGCCTCCGATGAAATTGAGCTAACAATGATATTCCATATTGTGGAGAAATTTGCAGGCAGTCTGCACTGTGCTGTTCTATGGTAATCATTCAGCTGACCTTTTGTGCCCTCACGCCTCTTAACTCCACAGTTCATTGTAACAGTTAACCCCACCCCACATAATTTGTCCTGGGTATTTCAGTGCCCATCCGACGCAATGTGTGGCAGCTTTCCAGTATCTCCATAGTGCGTCCCAGTGTTCCAGTGTCCCCATTGTTTATCCCAGATATCCAGCGTCTACAGCTTTCTTCTGTACCGTATCTACAAATTGTTATATTTGATTAACACATTTGAATATTTATTATGCAGATTTGTAATGGGAGCTTCTGTTACCACATCTTAGAAGTAGACAAGTTGACCCTGATATTAAAATAGCTGAAAACATTTTAAAAGTTTGAGAAGGGAGTATATCCTAGAATGTACGGTATGTTGTGATGGTTATGCACTGGCTATTAGCTCTCTTTAGAGTGTATTCATGAGACAAAACTTGGATGAGTTGTTTAGGTAGTCTCCCCAGGAGTCAGAAGCCTCTTCATAGTATGTCATTTTTTAACGTATTTACACAGATAGAATACATTTGAGGATACAAAGTAGTCTAACTACCTCCTGTGATTCTGCTTCTTTTTAGAATACTTGAATAAAGCAAAGGACTTGTACAAAAGTGTTTTAGGATCTTGTTTAAATGATCTGTGGAGAAGTCTGAGAATTATTCAGTATGTCCAAGAGAAAACACAAGAGATGGATCCCAAAATCACAGCACTCTTTCAGTGGATTGAGGAAAGCTATGCAGAACCGAATCAGCTCAAAGTAAATTACTGGTATTTATAACAAGCAATGCCAATGAGCCTGGTTATAAAAATCCAAATAAGTGTGTCTGTTAACATGCATTAGCCCTGATTCACCAACTCTGTGGTACGATTACCATAGCAACATGCACATTATACCAGTTATGGGGACCACTAATGATCCAGTCTTTTTCTTCCAATTTTACCAAACCTTTGTAGTATAAGGGTAAATTGAGTAAATATACATAGAAATGGTAAGATTGGATGAAAAAAGATTGGACTGTTAGTGGCCACCTTACCACGCATGGCGCTATTAGGTAAACGGGGTGCTTCTATTAATACCAGTACATTTTCCATGTGCTGCCTGGCATGGCAGTCTTACAGCAGTTTGCTGAATCAGGGCCATAATCCTTTGATGGTAGTTCAGTGTCTTATTATGAAAACTCCTATGGTAATTTTTGAAAGATTTAGCAAAATTGTACAGACTTTCAATTTAAGTAATATTAAGAGTAAACTGAAAACCTTTTGTTTTGTATTTGAACTGAACTGCTGTTAATAGAGTGAATGCACTGCTGCACTACTGCAAACAACTACAGGAGGAGGGCACATCCCCCTCCTCACATCCATTCCTCATAGACAATGCATACAGTTTGCCAGCTAGAAGATGAAAAATTAAAGATGGAAAACTAACACTAATTTGACTTTTAGAGCCTGGCAGAGAGTTGTGTTGCTGAGCAGATTTCAGCAATGTGTATCAGCATGCACACTTATGCACGGCTGTGCCTTCTGACAACTGCATGCATTTCTGTGTGCAATGCAGCATTTTACCATTCAGTATAGATGAATGTGATCAGTGCTGCAGCAGAGAGCAAAGCAGGGACAAATAATGCGTTTCTGTAAAATGCATAGGCACCTGTGTCACAGAGCAATAGGGGATCGTGTACACAGGCCCTAAATAACAAAGTCATAACTATCCTATACTGGCACCAACAAACAACTATTGGAAACTCATGGTTGGTGCTTTCTGCTCGCAGCACTAGGGTTGCAGGTTTTCACCCAGCTAGGACACTGTTTTCATGTAGTTTGTATGTTCACCTTGTGTTTACATGAGCTACTTCCTTCCACATCCAAAAAACATACTAGTGAGTTAACTGGCTTCCCCCTTAAATGTGTCACTGTGTTGATTGTATGGCAACATTATTATTATTTTCTAGATACTGATTATAACAAGAATGGATGCAGAGGTCCTGCAAAAAAGCCTGAACAATGCCATAGGAAAACCCAAAGGTAAACTGTTTGAAATTAAATATTAATACACACTTTTTGTGATTTGCACAACAGCAAACAGGTTGCAAGGGAACCTTTGTGGGCCCCTCTGAGGGACCATTAGTGACAGGACTATATTTATTCTGTAAAGCGCTGCGGAAGATGTTGACGCTATATAAATACTAAATATTAATAATAAATAATAATAGTATATTCCCCATCCCATAACATATTTGGACAGTATATCTCTCCTCCATAGCAAGTTTGGATGGCATAAGGGCACTCCCTCTTTCCCCAATAATCAGTGCAGCAACCATATCCTTTCCCACCCACACATAAAATAATAAATGTTAAGCCGCATCTACACGCGTAGATGCGGCCGCGATGCTCCTTATCAATCGAGCCGCTGATGCGGCTCGATTGATAAGATCCGACAGGACGGATCTCCGCACCGCCGATTCCCTGCTCGATCCCCGCGAGGGGACAATGGCAGGGAATCGTGCGGGAGATAAACGGCGCCGGCGGAGACGAGCGGGCACGAGCGGGGAATCGAATGCGGCGCACGCGCGGCAAGCGGGGACGCGGCGGGCACGCGCGGGGACGCGCAACAGGCCGCCGATCGCCACAACATCTCCCCAACATCTCCCCGTGTAGACAGGGCTTTATACCTGCCTCTCCCACCAAAATAGCAATGTTACTACTCTAGCATCAACCCCCATCTAAAGAGTAGTGCAGCAGAGCTAAGAAGCTATGTAACATATCTAGTGCTGGGTCCATTCTGCTCTTCTTTGTAGTCTGCAGCCACTCACCGACACACAATGCAGCGGGTCTCCTAAGTGTTCCTGCACATCACATGACATGCAGGGCTGTCTGTTAGTGGGCCACTGCATATGGCAGCGTACAGGAGAATGGATCTGGTACTGAAATAGGCAAATAGCCTCTCTACTTCACTAAATTGCTCTACATTAGTATGGCAGCTACTGGAGGGGGTTTTCACTTGAGGTAAGACATGCCTCCCTCCTGACCCCTTGTGGCATCACTACCTGACCATTATTCCACTGCAGTACTGAGGCTAGTAAGAGATCACATGGAGAGAGGGGAGGGAACTACATGACCATGGGACTTTTAATTGTACTATGTGAAATGGGGCTTCTGCAGCTAAAGATATCATGTTGTGTGGATGGAGTTGGGGCTACTACTGCTTGGGTAACATAATTTACTGTAACTGTTCAGACGTAATGAAGATGTGCATAGCCTGAACTCTCTGAGAGAACTCTAGCCTATAGTAATGAGAGTCTGTAGTGAAGGAGGTGGTCAGTATCTGAGAAAACTCTAGCCTATAGTAATCAGAGTCTGTAGTGATAGAGGTGGTCAGTATCTGGTCATTAGCTAATCCAGGAGTTTCTACTCAAATATATAATCTCCACCACTGAATGTCTGTAGAGGTCAAGGAAAACATTTGTGCCTGGAGTAGTCTGCCATCATGTCATCTCTAAACATGACTGCCAGGGCAGTTTGTTACAATAAAACAAACTTACTATCTGATCACTGTAGTCAACCAGCTGCCATGCTTGGAATAACACTGACTGGTTTCCAATCAGTTTCTAGGCACTGTTTCCTGTACTCTGGTATGTCTTGGTAGTAGCACACAAGAGATCACCATGTACCTTTTTGGGTTAGGTTGCGTTCATCACAGCCCAAGCAGAAGTGAGGGGAGCCATTCACAGGCTGATATTAGCTTTCTTTGAGCCATATAGAGCCAAGCAGGAGGCAAACATAAGGTTGTTAGTGGAAAAGTCCCATTAACCACAGCAACAGCGACTCATCAATCTCAGCAATTTTACCCATTTTAAATGCATAATTACCTAAGACAGTACATTTATGCTATGTCATTCATGGCTGTGCAGTAACATCAATCTATCATGAAAATGACGCATGCAAGGCATAAATATTTAATATGTCAGATTTTACTTATTTACATTTTGAATTATGTTTTGCAGGTCTGCATTGTATTGCCTTGAGTTCCATAAGTGGAAATGCATTTGTGGACACAAAATATATTTTAAACAGGTCAGTAAATGCACCTAATTATAAGATTATTAGTAGGCAAAGGATGTCATAGTAGTACTATTTCTCTATATGCAATATTATGCATATATATGCAATATTATTTCATTAATGGCAGGCTGATGTCAGGCCTTAGTTAAAATAGTCTGGGAGTTTTAATTCAGTTGAAATGTTGTTAGGCACAGCTAGGCATAGATTGAACATTTAAATTCTTTGTTTGTTTTATGTTTCTAAGACAGGCCTCAATACACTAAGCATTACCACATTTGGTAATGAACAAAACAGCAGATTTGACCAAACAGTTTAAAACAAAAAATTCACTAAGCCCCTTACAGCATAGAAAAGTAAAATTACCGACCAGTGAGGTAAATTACCGACTTGTTTGGTAAATACCTCAATACGTGTCAGTAAATGTCTACTCACAAAAATGTCAGCATTCGGTAAGACATGTTAAATTGTTCGGTATTTAAAACCAGCTCTGAGCTGTTGGTAACTTACAATCAGACATGCAGTGAAAGTGACAGAAAGTAGCATACAGCTAATAGGAAGAACTTCCCTGTCCTGCTACTCACTCCATTGGTGCCGATACACTTCCCAGCAGGACATCACATTTAAAGAGAAACTGAAGCGAGAATAAATCTCGCTTCAGTGCTTATATTCAGCAGGGGCATGTGTGCCCCTGCTAAAACGCCGCTATCCCGCGGCTAAATGGGGGTCCCTTACCCTCCAAATCCCCCCCTGCAAAATCTATGACCAACTTGGTCGTAGATTTTGCTGCTGTTGAGGCAGGGCTAACGGCTGCAGCCCTGCCTTTCAGCGCCGTCTATCAACGGCGCATCGCCGCCTCTCCCCCGCCCCTCTTAGCGAAGGAAGACTGAGCGGGGGAGAGGCGGAGATACACGCTGACAGACGCGCGTGAGGCAGGGCTGCAGCGGTTAGCCCTGCCTCAATCAGGAAGAGATCCCCGGGACTTCAAGAGGGGATTTTGGAGGTAAGGTTCCCCCGTTTAGCCACGTGATAGTGGCGTTTTAGCAGGGGCAAACATGCCCCTGCTGAATATAAGCTCTGAAGCGAGTTTTATTCTCGCTTCAGAGTCTCTTTAACAAATGTAACAAATTACAGATACAGGAGAAGAAATATAAGCCCTACCCCGAAAGTAAGCCCCAGCAACAGTAAGGGGAAAAAGTATGGCAACTTGTGTTAATACTGGAGCTGATGGTCTCGTGGGCGGGACCATGGCTCCATCATTGGGCTAATCATTGTACTTACTGCTATTCAGCGAGTGCAGTGATTGGCCCAATAACAGAAGACATCCGAGGACACGGGACAGTGCAGCCTGGAGCAAGGGGTAAGAGGAGGATGCTGGGCGACATCGGAGGACACAGGGGACACCAGGAGGACATGGGGACAGTGGAAGACACAGCAGAAGACACGGAGGACATGGGGGAAACGGGACACAGGAGGACATGGGATAGAGGAGGACATGGGTACAGAGGGAGACACCAGGAGGACACTAAGGGTACAAGGGGGGCACATGGACACACAAGAGGGGATCCAGCAGAGGAAGAGGTAGCACAGTTGGGAATGTAGGAGGACACACAGCACAGGCACCTGTGTGTTCATAGAAATATTAGACATCCCCTGAAAATAAGCCCTAGCACATTTTTTTGCAGCAAAAAATAATATAATTATTTATTATATATTATTTTGGGGAAAACACGGGTAATATTGAGGGTACTTCTGGCTACCTAATACTAAGGGGCACCTGTAACTACCTATGACAGGCAAGGGAAGAAAGGGAGAAGTGACAGCTGGAACAGCCAGCACACTTGTGGAGCAGTTTGGTGGGGGTTGTAGGTTCATGGAGGACGAAGTCTAAGGTGCCAGGACATCTGTTCCAATAGGCTCCTATGAGGTAAATACGGGCCTGAGAGCAAAGCTATCCCCGCAGCTCGGAAGTCTCAGCTGCTTTCTGAGTGAAGTGCAGTTCAACTGCTGCCAGTGCAGTATCTTCAGTGCAGGTATCAGTGCAGCAGCGTGAGCCTGAGAACAACTCTCTCTCCCCTACTGCACAATTACCGAAGACTTCTTTCAGTAACTTATCGTGAAAATTCCACATGTGGGAAAAACGTAGCGAATTCGAAAGAAAGGTCTGAAATCCAGCATTCTGTATTTCACCAAATACAGGATTATTACCAAACAGCCCTTAAGGCTATTTGCACACCAAGACGTTGCGTTGCTGGATGGTGTAATGGTTAAGGGCTCTGCCTCTGACGCAGGAGACCAGGGTTCGAATCTCGGCTCTGCCTGTTCAGTAAGCCAGCACCTATTCAGTAGGAGACCTTTGGCAAGTCTCCCTAACACTGCTACTGCCTATAGAGCGCGCCCTAGTGGCTGCTGCTCTGGCGCTTTGAGTCCGCCAGGAGAAAAGCGCGATATAAATGTTATTTGTCTTGTCTTGTCTTGTCTAGGTGCTACGTTAAGGTTGCATAACGTGCACCTAATGCAACGTATGGTGTTGCGGGAGAGGACGGTAGAGTGAGCCGCGTTAGGTGGCTCTATCTGTATAAGGTCTCCCAGAGTGGCGCTGATTGCCGGCGGGACCACGTGATGTGGAGCGAGACACTCCGCATCACGTGGTCCCGCTGGCCAATCAGCGGCCGCCAGTGCAGTGAATATTAAGTAGCCATGTGCGCGGCTACTGTAGCTGCATCTCCCCGCCTCCTCTCCGCCCCCCACTGAGCATGTGCAAACAGTCTAACGCGGCTATAGCATGCTGCACTTTCAGCAGAACGTGCAGCGTTACATGTAACGCAACGTGGGCTGAGTGAACAGCCCACTTGTGTTACATTGCTGTGCGTTGGGGAAGCGTTACAGGCGCACTAACGTGCGCCTGTAACGTCTTAGTGTGTAAGCAGCCTAAAGGAAACCTTAACTGAATGGGGGGTAAAGAGTTTCACTTACCTGGGGCTATTACAAGCTCCCTGCAGCAGTCCTGTGCCCTCGGAGCCGCTCTGGAATCCTCCGGTCCCCCGCTGTCACTTAGTTTCGTTTTGGACGACTCACCAGTCGGCCGGCCGCCATGCGTATTATTGGACGTATTCTTTACTGCAATTAGCTATTGCGGACCGCAATGCATACAAAAATACGCGTTGCCGCATGCGTAGATATGCGGCAACGTGTATTTTTGTACGCGTTGTGGTCCGCAACAGCGCTAATTGCAGTAGGGAATGCGTCCAATAATACGCATGGCGGCCGACCGAGTAAGTGAAACTCTTTACCCCCCGGCCCCGTTCAGTTAAGGTTCCCTTTAATGACTGAGGCTATAGTATACTTTTCATTTCCATTTTTCATACCCTGGTGTTGCTAAATATTACTCGGAATGTCATCACGTCTAATTGAAATATTGAGTTTAGAATTTAGCCTAATTTCACCCTTTGGCATTAGAAAATTAAATGAAGGTTAAAGTACATGACATAAACTTGAGTAATCCAGACAAATGTAAAAACTGCAGGTCAAAATGATTTGTAGTTTCACAACAGTCAGGCAAACAGCAGTCTCAATTTCAAAGGTGACTTTAAATTATAAGCATATTTGTAGTTGTAAATGTTAACATTAGACATTTTTTTCAAAATCCAAGCTCTAAGCATGTGGGGAATATCCAAGATTTCTTATCCTGATTTTGTTTTTTTTTACTTATCTGTCCCTGATTATCCTTATCAGTAAACGTTGGACTGAATTGCAAGTTTTTGTCTCACTGTGTTTCTGTCATGCTTCAGCAGGATAATATCTAACCCTAACCCTAACCTTGACACTTATCTCAAAGTTACTTTCCGTAGTTTATCACACTGTCACTCATAGTCAACTGTAGCAAGATCAGATGTTCTCTGATTACAAACTATTATCAGTTAATTAACCTCTGGTGTTTAAAAGGGTTCTCATGCCCTGTTGTCCTTCTTGCAAGGAAATATTTTCTGAATACTGTTTGTCAATAAACTATATGGGGCTGATTCACAAAGCTTAGCTTTTCTGTTAAATCATCTCACCTTACTTATCTTACTTATCAACTCACAATTTATCTCTGTTTTTAAATTACTTAAAGAGAAACTCTGACCAAGAATTGAACTTTATCCCAATCAGTAGCTGATACCCCCTTTTACATGAAAAATCTTTTCCTTTTCACAAACAGACCATCAGGGGGCGCTGTATGGCTGATATTGTGGTGAAACCCCTCCCACAAAGAAATTCTGAGTACGTACTCTTGGCAGTTTCCTGTCTGTGAACCCTGCTGCATTGTAGGAAATAGCTGTTTACAGTTGTTTCCAACTGCCAAAACAGCAAGCAGCAGCTACATCACTTGACAGCAGTAAAAATGTGACCATGTGATAAATGTCAGAATATAAATCAGGGATTTAATATATTTTACAATGGGCAAACACTGACTAAATCATTTATACATAATTATTGTAAAAATTATGCACTTTTTTTATTACATTATTTTCACTGGAGTTCCTCTTTAACTCATTTGTATCTCTCATTATCTAACTTAACTCATGGTTTATCTCTCCTTAACTGACTTGAGGTGCATACACACCTGATCCACTAGGGCGACATCGCCGGGGCGGCCTGTACAGAAGTGTGTCAGCTATGCAGCTGACAACACTTTCTGTTGCTATGTGGGGGTGGGGGAGTAATGCAGAGGCACGTGCATTATGTCACATGGCAGGCAGGGAAGAGGCGCACACAATGCAATCAGCTGTTGCAGGGTTGAATTGATCCGCCGGGTGGATCGCTTGCAGGTTGAGGGTCGGTGGCCACATAGACAACAGTTTAGTTGGCTGAAATTATAATTTCTGGTCATCTCAACAAAAAACCTGAAGTGTGTATAGGTGTTCCCCAATATATTCTCTCTGCATTTTAAAGATGAGTTAGAACTTTTGTCAGTTTTAGGCTGGGACCACACTACTCATAGCACGACTTTGTTGGAAGTCGTCTGGCTTGAAGGCATACCCATGAGAGGTGCTCGGAGTCCCTTTAAGGACCATCTCAGAATCACTTTCTGTACTGTCAATTACTTGTTGTTTTCTGTGCCTTTATTAATCGGCGAGCCTGGTCATGGCAAATTCTATTTTAAAAATGCAATCATGGCAGAGTGCGCTCCACCCCCTTAAAATAAAAATAAACGAAAAATGCAAATATTCCAAAAAGTCACTCTAAATATTCTAACCACAGATCTCATGCCTCTATATCTCCATATTGATTACTTCAAACCATAGTTCAAACCAAGATGCACTCTAGTATACGACAGTCTTAAGGTCCATGCCCATGACACAATTTTTTTGGGCAACGTTTTTGAGCCGAATTATCGCTTTTGCAATATTGCACAACATTGTTTAACGAAAATGATGTTTAATGATCGTCATGTGGGCTCACTGATTGTCATGGTGGACAAGCGATCGCTGAGATGTCCATTGACTCCCATGCAAATGATCATGATTGTTTAAACGATCATTCGCTCCACAACGTTCCCTTGGCATTTACAAAATCAGTGAAGATACAACGGGGAACGATCATTTGTCAGCACTGTTTCCCGACACTTCTTCACATGGGTACTTAGCTTAAAGAGACACTGAAGCGAAAAAAAAATGATGATATTATGATTTGTATGTGTAGTACAGCTAATAAATAAAACATTAAGATCAGATATATCAGTCTAATTGTTTCCAGTACAGGAAGAGTTAAGAAACTGTAGTTGTTATCTCTATGCAAAAAAGCCATTAATCTGTACGACTTTCAAAGTGGTGGAGATGGCTGTTATCTGACTTTTATTATCTCAAGTGGTATTGAACTATTTACTTTTCCTCTGACAGAGAGAGGTCATTAGTTCACAGACTGCTCTGAAAGAATAATTTTGAATGCTGAGTGTTGTGTAATCTGCACATATTAGAGAATGATGCAATGTTAGAAAAAACACTGTATACCTGAAAATAAAAATATGAGGATATTTTCTTTGCTGCTAATCTTCTAGTAATTAAGGTGCCCATACACTCGTCAGATTGGCAGCAGATAGATAAGAAATGCATCTGATGATCTATCTGATGCGTTTTTAGAACATTTTTTACCAGGATAGAATTCCAATAGATTTCAGTTTGAAATCTATTGAAATTCGATCTGATGGCATTTTTTTTGCCATCAGATTTCCATTAAGGCCAATGCAAACTGATAAGCAATCTCATCAGATCGACCTAAATTTTCCATCCAGCCAGCTCGATGGAAATCCATCGAAATCGATCGAAATCGGCCATCGATCGGTCGATTGGCCAACCGATTTGCAAACGATCGATCGGGATCGATCGGTCGGCCAGAAAATCGGCTGAGTGTATGGGCCCCTTTATTCATAGTACACAACCAATTCACTATATCATATATTTTTTTTCGCTTCAGTGTCTCTTTAAGGCCCTTATTCAGCTCATGTTTTCTCCTAGTTGATATTGTTACTTTCTCAATAAAAAGTTACCAGCAAGCAAGAAAATGCTTTCATTTTTACAGTACTTTTTCCACTTACTCTGTGGTACTTTTTCAGATGCAGAGTGCTGAAGAGTTATTTTAAACCGAAGATGAAAAAATATCTTGTAGGAGAAAACTTAGACTCCAGCAGCAGTACAGAAGTAGTGACCTCACATATACCAAGATTAATATCAGTAGCATAATATAATACTGTAGACATAGGAGGATCAGGCACAGCATTAGCATAGCAACCTAGTGGACGGCAGAGAAATAGCAGCAGCACAGGATCAGAAACAGCTCCGGCATTGCAGCCTAGTGGAGAGCAGAGAAATAGCAGCAGCAGCAGCAGCACGGGATCAGAAACAGCTCCAGGATAGCAGCCTAGTGGAGAGCAGAGAAATAGCAGCAGCAGCAGCAGCACGGGATCAGAAACAGCTCCAGGATAGCAGCCTAGTGGAGAGCAGAGAAATAGCAGCAGCAGCAGCACGGGATCAGAAACAGCTCCAGGATAGCAGCCTAGTGGAGAGCAGAGAAATAGCAGCAGCAGCACAGGATCAGAAACAGCTCCGACATTGCAGCCTAGTGGAGAGCAGAGAAATAGCAGCAGCACGGGATCAGAAACAGCTCCAGGATAGCAGCCTAGTGGAGAGCAGAGAAATAGCAGCAGCAGCACAGGATCAGAAACAGCTCCGACATTGCAGCCTAGTGGAGAGCAGAGAAATAGCAGCAGCAGCACAGGATCAGAAACAGCTCCGACATTGCAGCCTAGTGGAGAGCAGAGAAATAGCAGCAGCAGCACAGGATCAGAAACAGCTCCGGCATAGCAGCCTAGTGGAGAGCAGAGAAGCAGCAGCAGCAGCACAGGATCAGAAACAGCTCCAGGATAGCAGCCTAGTGGAGAGCAGAGAAGCAGCAGCAGCAGCACAGGATCAGAAACAGCTCCGGCATAGCAGCCTAGTGGAGAGCAGAGAAGCAGCAGCAGCAGCACAGGATCAGAAACAGCTCCAGGATAGCAGCCTAGTGGAGAGCAGAGAAGCAGCAGCAGCAGCACAGGATCAGAAACAGCTCCGACATAGCAGCCTAGTGGAGAGCAGAGAAATAGCAGCAGCAGCACAGGATCAGAAACAGCTCCGGCATAGCAGCCTAGTGGAGAGCAGAGAAATAGCAGCAGCAGCACAGGATCAGAAACAGCTCCGACATTGCAGCCTAGTGGAGAGCAGAGAAGCAGCAGCAGCAGCACAGGATCAGAAACAGCTCCGACATTGCAGCCTAGTGGAGAGCAGAGAAGCAGCAGCAGCAGCACAGGATCAGAAACAGCTCCGACATTGCAGCCTAGTGGAGAGCAGAGAAGCAGCAGCACAGGATCAGAAACAGCTCCAGGATAGCAGCCTAGTGGAGAGCAGAGAAGCAGCAGCAGCAGCACAGGATCAGAAACAGCTCCGGCATAGCAGCCTAGTGGAGAGCAGAGAAGCAGCAGCAGCAGCACAGGATCAGAAACAGCTCCAGGATAGCAGCCTAGTGGAGAGCAGAGAAGCAGCAGCAGCAGCACAGGATCAGAAACAGCTCCGACATTGCAGCCTAGTGGAGAGCAGAGAAGCAGCAGCAGCAGCACAGGATCAGAAACAGCTCCGACATTGCAGCCTAGTGGAGAGCAGAGAAGCAGCAGCACAGGATCAGAAACAGCTCCAGGATAGCAGCCTAGTGGAGAGCAGAGAAGCAGCAGCAGCAGCACAGGATCAGAAACAGCTCCGGCATAGCAGCCTAGTGGAGAGCAGAGAAGCAGCAGCAGCAGCACAGGATCAGAAACAGCTCCAGGATAGCAGCCTAGTGGAGAGCAGAGAAGCAGCAGCAGCAGCACAGGATCAGAAACAGCTCCGACATTGCAGCCTAGTGGAGAGCAGAGAAATAGCAGCAGCAGCACAGGATCAGAAACAGCTCCGGCATAGCAGCCTAGTGGAGAGCAGAGAAATAGCAGCAGCAGCACAGGATCAGAAACAGCTCCGACATTGCAGCCTAGTGGAGAGCAGAGAAGCAGCAGCAGCAGCACAGGATCAGAAACAGCTCCGACATTGCAGCCTAGTGGAGAGCAGAGAAGCAGCAGCAGCAGCACAGGATCAGAAACAGCTCCGACATTGCAGCCTAGTGGAGAGCAGAGAAGCAGCAGCACAGGATCAGAAACAGCTCCAGGATAGCAGCCTAGTGGAGAGCAGAGAAGCAGCAGCAGCAGCACAGGATCAGAAACAGCTCCGGCATAGCAGCCTAGTGGAGAGCAGAGAAGCAGCAGCAGCAGCACAGGATCAGAAACAGCTCCGACATTGCAGCCTAGTGGAGAGCAGAGAAGCAGCAGCAGCAGCAGCACAGGATCAGAAACAGCTCCGACATTGCAGCCTAGTGGAGAGCAGAGAAGCAGCAGCACAGGATCAGAAACAGCTCCGGCATAGCAGCCTAGTGGAGAGCAGAGAAATAGCAGCAGCACAGGATCAGAAACAGCTCCGACATTGCAGCCTAGTGGAGAGCAGAGAAATAGCAGAAAATTATACAGTGTAAAAACTAGTCTGTTTTAATACTGAAAATTGTAGAAAATATTTGTCTGCAATTGCATCTGCAATTCCTGAACGAGCATCGCTCCCTGAATGAGAATTGCAAACAGAATTGTGGCAAAAAATTTTGCAGCAATTTTTCAGTGTGAAACGGCCCTAAGCGATCTGAATAAACTTGGGTATCTATATAAGGAAAGGGGGGGGAGGGGTGTCTTCAACTAAGGAAATACAAAAACCCTCTAGCTCTGCATGCCAGTAGTAAACATGATTCCTCCCATGCTGCATAAGGGACTTTTTCTATACCACACTGACTCTTTTTTGCTTATCTCTTTTCCTCATAATACACACTGTTTTTCTTTGTTTTGTGAAAAAAAAATCTTCTTACAGGTCCTCTTTAAACTCTTCTGTTGTATGATTTTACAGTTTCGAAAAATATTCCTGCATCATAGTAAACAACCAATACATTGGGAGTCAGTTTCCTTGGGCTTACTTTTCTGTTGTCATTGAATATGACTGCACTGACTTCTGGATGAAACAGTGTCAGGACCTGAATATTCCACACATGAGTCTAAAAGCAACCCTGTCAGATTGTCTTCTGAGTAAGTCATATTTTACTTCCTATAAGTACTGCACATTCATCTGTATTTTCAAGTTTGGGAATTCATAGTTTATAATAATTTACAGTACATAATTATTTATTCACTGACAAAAATTATCCAAACATGCATATGTGGCAAAGAATTCGAACCTCTAGGATTATCAGTTCATTGTAAGGGGAAAGTACAGTCACGTGTTTCAGCCAACTGGTAGATAATCAGGTGTGAGTGTGGAAGGTCCTGCCTTATTTAAAGGATCACTATCCCTATAAATGATATAATATAAAATACATTCATATGCGTACATTCAAGAAAAACATTCTTCCCAGAGTAAAATGCACTATAATACATTTTTCCTATGTCACTGTCACCTATAATATTTTTTTTCATATGACACTGTAACCTGCAGTACCCAATACAGTATTAGTTTGACAGATCTGACAGGATTTTGACTAGTTCATCCCCTAATGGGGGATTCTCAGTTTTTACTTCATTCTTTACAAAAGCACTCCATGTAAAGGATTCATTCAAAGATGTTGTCTGACCTCCCTATTGCTTGTACACTGTTTTGGCAGTTAAACTGAGCAACTGCTGTTTAATAAGTGCTTTTGAGAATAAAGAAACCCTGAGATTCTCCCCATGAGGAGCTGGATTAGTGCAAAACCTGTTGGACCTGTCAGATTTATACTACCTACTGTAAGTTACAGCAGCACAGGAAACAAATACAGTTATGGTGCGTTTTATTCTGGAACTAATGTACATTTTATGAAGCCGGGATTTTCACTATCCAAGTTGTCACAATTTGTGAAACCTGTCATGATTTGAGCAAGGAACGTTTCTGTGGCCCTCCAAAACCTTACTAGCCAAGGTGGAAACAGTTTCAAAACAATTTCTAAAGAGTTGGAACTCCACTGGTCCACTCTCAGGCAGAGCTTGTACAAATGGATAAATTATAGCACAATTATTACCCTGCCAAAGGAAGGCTGAGCAACAAGGATCAGACCAGGAGCCAGGTCTGCAATACTCTGGGAGGTGTCAGCAAATCTTAAACTACATCTAAGGAGCCGATTCTCATTTCCATTAGCGAATGTTAGTGCTCATAAGTGTTCCATAAGAACAATGCACAACAGTGGTGTGCATAGCAAGTCTGCAAGTAGCAAACTGCTACTATCCAAAATGAATGAAAGAAATGCAAACCCTGCAGCATCAGAACATTATTCTCAGTATCATGGTTTGAGCTTGTTTTGTTGTCTGTGGATCAGGTTGGCTTGCTATTAGTTCTAAACAGGGGTGCCTCTAGCCATTTTGTCACTCCAGGCGAGAAAACCTGTGGTGCACCCCCCCCCCCAAAAAAAAATAATCGTAATGCAGCAGCATTTCACTAGAAAATAATCGTAATGCAGCAGCCTTTCAACAAAAATAATCGTAATGCAGAAGCGTTTCAACAGAAAGTAATCGTATTGCAGCAGCGTTTCACCCAAAAATAATCGTAATGCGGCAATGTTTTACCAGAAAATAATCATAATGCGGCAGTGTTTCACCACAAATTATGCAATGCGGGCAGTGTTTCACCAGAAAATACACATAGGCAGGGCTCCACTTTCATGAGACACAAAGGGGGACACAAGGAGGCACAGGGGGACTGAATATGGCACACAGGGTGACATAGGGAGGCACAGGGGGACAGAAGGAGGCAAGAGGGTCAGAAGAAGTCACAAAGGAGGACATAAGGAGGCACAAGGGAATAGAAGGAGGCACACAGGGGGACACAAGGAGGCACATGGACAACAAAAGGAGGCACAATGGGGGACAGAATGAGATACAAAGGAGGACAGAAGGAGGCACAAGAGGACAGAAGGAGGTACACAGAGGGGCAGCGGGTGGTACAGGGGGACAGGGGGAGTGAAGGAGGCACACGGGGACAGAAGGAGGCACAAAGGGGGACAGATTGAGGCACAATGGGGGACAGATTGCGGCACAATGTGGGACAGATTAAAGCACAAAGGGAGACAAAAGGAGGCACAGGAGGAAATAAGGAGGCACAAAAAGTGGCAAAAGGAGGCACAGTGGGGGGCAGAAAAAACACAAAGGGGGCAAAGGGAGGCACAGGGAGACTGTAGGAGGCACAAAGGGGAACAGAAGGGTGCACAAAGGGGGACAGAAGAAGGTACAAAAGGGTTACAGAAAAAGGCAGAGGGGGATGTATGGGGGCACAGGGAGGCAGAAGGAGGCAGAGGGGGACTGACAAAGCCACAGGGAGACAGAAGAAGGCACAAAGGGGCACAGAAGGAGGCACAAGGGGACAGAGGAAGGCACAGAGGGCAGAGGTAGCATATGGGGACTGAAGAGGCACATGGAGACAGAATGAGGCACAAAGGGAGACAGAAGGAGGCACATGAGGACAGAAAGAGGCAGAGTGAGACTGAAGGAGGAACAGGGGGGCAGAGGTAGCACAGGGGGACAAAGAAAGGCACAAGGGGACATAAGGAGGCACAGGGGGACAGAAAGAAGCAGAGGTGGCACAGGGGGACTGAAGGAGGCACACGAAGACAGAAGGAGGCATAAAGGGAGACAGAAGGACAAACAGGGGGTCAGACACGGCCCAAGGGACTGAAGGAGGCACAAGGAGACACAAAAGGGACAGAAAGAGGCACAAAGGAAGGAGAGAGAGAATGTACAAGGCACAGAAGGACACAGTGGCAGCTGCCTGCAACTTACACTAAGCAGAACACCCATGGGGGGTGGGGCTTAGTCAGGGGGTTGTGGGTTCTGTCAGGGGCGTGGCTTAATCCAGCAACATGGCGCCCCCAGGACCAATGGCACTCCAGGCAATGGCCTGTACTGCCTATGCCTAGAGGCTCCCCTGGTTCTAAATTACATCATGCAGTACGTCAACAACCTTAGTTATAAAAGCAAAAAAAAATTAGATGAGTTCAGACCATTATTAGAGTAGGCGAGGCTAAGCATGAAACCTAAATGTTAGAATGATGTAGCGCTTAATGTTTACACTGTTTTTATTTTATTTTTTTAAGAAACGTCGTCAGTCTTTAACAAAGATCTGCTGCTGCACATACAAATTCCTTATGTTTTTCTGTCCTCGGAAGAACTTACCAACCACCCAGAAATATTGGAGGTGCTTGAGTCAAGGTAAAGCCATGATAAATGTTTTTTAAATAATATTGTTACAAGGGTGACAGGCACAGTTCATTTCCAATCCCCAAAAGATTACACTCATAGTCCACAGTAGGTAACAGCTTAAGTTACATACAATTGATAGTTTTTTTATAATTACAGTAAATTCTTTGGATTGCAAGTAACTTGGTTTAAGAGTGTTTTGCAAGACAAACAAAAAGTTTTAAAGCAGTAGGATCAGCCATACTATGCCAGGGAAAAAAACCACATATATAAGTAGATAAATACTTGATCTACTTACATAACACATGTATTATACTGTCCACATTTTGATTTCAGTGAATGTTATAAAGTAAATGACGAGAATTCTGTTCCTGGTGGGGGCCATGTCTTTTGCCCACAGTTAAGGCTAACTCGTGATGTCATTTCTGCCCTTTACTTTTTTTCTTGTCTCCTCCAATCGCTGAGTCACCTCAGCCTTGCTTGTAAACACAAGTGATTAGAGGATTAGGTTTCAGATAAGAAGCTGGCAGGGAAATAAAGGGAAGAGGAGGCATAAATTATAGATAAAAAGAACCCCCAGCATGCAATTCTTTGGCACGACTACTAAAGTGTCACTGTTCCTTAAGTATGTGATAACTCCAAATCATAACAGCAGAAAAAGTTTTGAAAGTTTTGAATGCAGGATTAGTATCTTTATCACTTAATACACTCAGGCCAGTTGCTGTTGAAAATTTGATTTTTATGGTGACGATACCGCTTTAATGACACTTTGACTTGATAAGCAAGCAATGTCTTGATATACAAGCACAGGATGTGTCACGTCATCACAACTGAGCCAATGGTTCTTCTCCCTTTGACACAGCAGGTTTGTAGTTAACTGTGCTTAATCTGAGTATAGGGACTGTACAATGTCACATTGCCGTGAAATCCTCAAAAGTGTCCAAATGCAAATTTCATTGGATAAGTTTCTTGTTAAAGGACCACTCCAGCCAAAATATTAAAATACCAGCCAGTCTCCCTACTCACTTGCACACTATTTTGTCAGATTTAGCAACTGCCATTCAAGAAATTATATTGAAATCAAAGAAAACCTTTAGACTCCCTTACAATGAGATGGGCGGGTCCAAAACCTGTTGGTTCTGCCAGATTTTAACAGCTTACTTTTTTCTCTAAAGTTGTCCTTTAAAGCCACATGGGCAACATCCATCAAAGGTGTGTACGCAGCTTTAAGCAATCTGCTGAGCTGGACAAAACATGACCAAGAGCTACTTTTGTGAGAGGTTCAAGAAGGAGCCCAAATGCTCTGGAAGATAGGTACTCACTGGTGCAGGATCTGGTCAGCTAAGACATAATGTACAGGGGAAATGGATCCAAAAGCTCAGTATAGTTCTAAAAGCCAGTATTCTTTATTGAAGACATCCACACAAAAGACATAGACATCCACAGGCTCAAACTGACGCATGCCGGGCTTAAGATGTGCCCTTAGTCATAGTTACAATGTGAGCTGTAACATCTCCTGCTAAGTCTTACATTGAGCAAAGAAGATGTTGAGCAAACATGAGAGAAGTATCAACCTTGGCGATCAGTATTGACTTCTAACATCTAAGTTAGCACCTCTGGGGTACCAGTCCGCACTTCTCCCACACTGACCTGGGACTCACTATCTCGCATCCCATCTCTTTTTAATTATGAGGCCCACCCTGAACCAAGATCAACCCTAGAAGGCTTTCAACTTTCCAGTTGTCCATGCTTTGTTAGAGTACTTTCATTTTATTTTGATCTGGTTGTCTGCATTTTAGCTACCATGTTTCCCCTAAAATAAGACCTCCCTGAAATTAAGCTTTAGCTTTTTATGTCAAGCAGGCTTGAAATATAAGCCATTCCCCAAAAATTAGACCTAGCTAAGGACACTATGTGTATGGGGAGGTGTGCAGTCTCTTACCGCACCTCCCTTGTGGCAGCGTCCCTCTCCGTTCGCGTGTAATTGCTCCGGTATCATAGCATGTCAGTGCTGGGTCCTTTGCACAGGAACATGACCGTGCTCCCCTATGTCACAATCAATGTGCACCAGACTCCCCCCTCGAAAATAAGCCCTAGTCCTTATTTTTCTCCCCAAAATAATATAAGACTTACATTTGCAGAAACACGGTAGTATCCCATGGTACAATTGCTGCAAGCAGATGCAAAACAG
Source organism: Hyperolius riggenbachi (assembly GCF_040937935.1). Classification (NCBI taxonomy): domain Eukaryota; kingdom Metazoa; phylum Chordata; class Amphibia; order Anura; family Hyperoliidae; genus Hyperolius; species Hyperolius riggenbachi. The sequence continues at coordinate 370,765,798 of NC_090646.1, forward strand.
ATGGAATGCATCCCACGCCTGAGAATCCGGGGCTTTTCAGTACTATAGTGCTTATGTTTTGTTAAAAATAAATACATATGCACCTCCTCTTATGCTGTTATTGGTTGGCTTTGTTACAGATATAACATGACATTTATTGAAAGAGAGTGTAGTCCATCTCTGCAGCTGTTTGGAAAGGCTAGTCACTTTGCTCTGATCACTGTGAATGAGTCAACTGTTATCATACTACAGGTATCTATTACCGGTATCTATTTTTTTTAATATTTATTTTATTATTAAAACTCAGATTCTTCATTTTCAGTATGTCAGCCTGTTTTTGACTTCCTGTAAAAGTGTTATATTTACGACCATTCTACACGGAATTTGTTTGTTTATTTGTGACAAGAATCTGGTTCGTTGAATCACTTCCCTGAATTGATTTACTAATGTTGGAGTAAGTGGAGAACAAAAGTGCATAGCACACCTAGCCTGAATCTGTTCAAAGATGTCTGCTATTAGGTGGCAAAAGCTTGAGCTGTTACCAGAGCCGTATTAGAATAAAGTGAGGATTGCTGAAAGGTTGGTAATTTAGAGTTTAAGAAGCACTGATTATAGAGAGAGGACAGGGTCGTAACAATAGACCCTGCAAGGGAAGCCTCTGCAGGGGGGCCCAGAAGCCACAGGGGGCCCATGGGGGGGAAAGTTTGAGAGACTGACAAACTAAGGGCATGGAGAGAAAAAAACGTATTCTGCTCTCGCACCATTGTTATATTGACTGCATGTGTCCACCACACAGATAAGGAATCATACACACTTTGGAATTTGTACACTGTCCCTGCTCCCTAGGGTTCGTAAAAAAACATCTGTCTCACACTACAGAAAAGTTCTGTTGACTTCATGTACAACCTTACAAACAAAGGAGTCACAGATTTAAAAAAAAGTTGTAGACTGTCCCTATTCAGCAATCACTCCAAAGAGATTCCTAGATTCGTATCACACACAGGCTAGTGACCTTATGGTGTCTGATTACTTTTACAACACAATGGAGTGGGTAATATTGATGTCTGACTGTCGCTGCCTCATTGAGAGCTTGTTGTCAAATACGGAGTCCAAGATCCTGTAATAGTATCAATCAGTGACATTCTGAATGTTTTGCCAAAGTTACAGTGAATACTATACTGTATCCTATGTTCAGCATGTCATTGTTGTTCCTCCATATAGCATGTGCTCTCATGTAGTAATATAATACGGCTGTGTGTGTATGTATATACTGGGCGCAGAGCTGCGACAAGAGACTTGTCAGCTGCAAGGGGCTGGAGGAAGCCCTGGGTAAGTAGATCTGGGGGTAGCATAGATTGCCTGACATTTTCTTTAAGTCTAAGTGTTTTTATCTGCATGGGGAAAACACATTGGTCCTCAGTTTTCCTGTGCAGAAAGCGAGGGAGGTGGGGGGGCCCCATCCAAAGTTTAGCAGGGGGGCCCAGTGATGTCTAGTTACGCCCCTGAGAGAGGATTTGGATGAGGCTCACACTTTTGGTTAGTACTAATAAATGGGGCCATAGAAGCTCTAATTGCATTGCTGGCATTGAGAATTGAAGTACTGTAATTTCAAAGTACAATGGTTGTGGTGGTAAAGGAAGGGGTTGTGGGGGAAGAGGCATAGCAGCTGAAGGAACAGGGTGAAAAATTTAATTCCAGGCATACCAGGTCCACTGGTAAATAAGGCTGGGGAAATAAACACAGAAAAGGCAAAGGGATGCTGCATTTAAAATGTTTGCTTGACATTTTATCAATGCCCTAGGGTAGGTGATTTTTCTTTTTCTTTTTTTTTTTGGTGTGTGTATTTTTATTTTACTATGAACATGGAGTGAAACTGAAGCTGTTTACACTAGAATTGATTACCTGTTTATTTCTCAAAATTTGTTATCGGTATCTACATCTCCTACCATTGGTAATATGTCACTATCTGATCACGCTCCGGTCTGGGTGAACCTTGCCCTAGGGGATATCAGACGTGGCCCTGCTCTATGGCGTCTAAATAACTCCTTAGTTAAAGATAAAACAGTTGCTCAGAAACTCAGGGGAGAATTGGAAGAATTCTTCAGGATTAATACTCAGGGTGATATATCACCTCTGGTGGTTTGGGAAACACACAAATGCTTTATGAGAGGCATCCTAATAAGAGAAGGTGCTAAGAGAAAGAGGATGAGAGAGAAAGAAATCAATGAGGAGTTAACCCGCATCAAAAATGTAGAGATTCAACACAAAAGGAATAGATTAGCGACCACTTTGGAAGCTCTTACCAAAGAGAGAACTTTTCTCAAAGACCTGCTCTTTCATAAAGTGCGCTACTCTGCAGATAGATGCAAGCGCACCTTTTATGAAAATGGCAACAAGTGTGGCTCCATGTTGGCTAGAGCCCTAAAAAAGCAACAAACCTCCAATTACATAGCAGGTATCAAGGATAAACGCTCTGTCCTATATCACAAATATGAAGATATCTCTAGAATCTTTAAGGAGTACTATGCAGGGTTATATAATCTGCCACCGCCCCAAGGATCCAAATCGAGATCTAATCACAGGGAAAAGATAATCTCTTGTCTTAAGGAAGCTAAAATGCCTTCCTTACCACAATCTGAATCTGAGGAGTTGGAAGACCCCTTTACACTTGATGAACTCTGACTGGCCCTATCACAGATCCCCTCGGGCAAATCACCTGGACCGGATGGGTTTACCCCGGAATACTATAAGACATTTGGGGGAGCTATATCAATGCATATGTTGACCGCTTTTAATGTAATAACTGAACTACCCCTGGAGAAGAACTGGTTCTCGACCCAGATGTTGGAATCCCATATCTCTGTGCTGCCCAAAGAGGGAAAGGACCCAGCTCTCTGTCAAAGCTATAGCCCTATATCACTTCTAAATGTAGACTTAACACTATACGCTAAAATTCTAGCTAATAGACTCTCCCCTCTACTACCCAAGTTGGTTTCCCCAGATCAGGTGGGTTTCATAATGGGAAGGGAGGATAGAGACAACACAATATATCCTTGCCCAACCTTTTAGCAGAATTCTCCACCTATGGACAGTTGTCTAATTTGTCTATAAACTATGATAAAAGCGAAGCACTTGGTGTTTTATTACCCGATGCCCTTAAGACTTTACTAAAAAGTAACTTCCGTTTTAAATGGCCCGCTCATTCTCTAAAATATTTAGGAGTCCAGATCACCCCTGACCCGAAAGACTTATTTTCAAAAAACTTTCTTCCTGCCTTGGAAAGGATTAAGGGAGATCTCCAGCGCTGGGACAAACCCCAGTTTTCTTGGTTTGGGCGAACAAACATAATAAAAATGACAGTAATGCCTCGCCTGCTCTATCTCTTTCAGACACTACCAGTCTTTATACCAGCCCAATATTTTAATAAGATTACACAGTTGTTCTCTAAATTTATATGGCGGGGTCGCAAACCTAGACTAAAGTATACACTTCAAATTGCTCCTAAAGAAATGGGAGGAACGGCTGTCCCATGCCCTCGCCTATACCATGCGGCGTCTGTCTTAATTAGAATTATAGACTGGCATAGACACATTGAACAAAAGATATGGGTAGGTGTAACGATTGGGTAATTATTTCCGTGGTCAGCGCACAGGATGCGCGCTGACACTGCGGAAATCCTCCACAAGCGTGTAATTTGACAGAACCCAGCTATGGTGCTATGCAACTGTAGAGGGAAATTCCCACCGGCAGATGGAGCTGTGGAGTGCAGACGAACACGGCCTCTGCACTGCCACAGATGCCAGATGGGAATTGTACGAGTTGAAGCAATGCAGGGCAAGATAGCCCTTAAAGAGAGAGAGCACAGAAACAGAATGTATGTGTGTCCACCAATCTAGTCCCCACCCAGCGATGGTGAACACACAACAACGGAATCGAAGTGGGAACGCAATCGCAAGAGTGGCGATTGCCATTAGTGACACAAGACCGAGTTAGAGCACAGTGTAGCAAGAACACCGCACTTATTCGCAACAGCGAACACGTTTAAGACACGATCACCGCGCGTTAGGCGCCCAGTGATAAGCGTGCCACCCTAACTAACCAACGTAACACAAACACGAAAAATAGAGAACGCGAACGCTTGCTAAACGGTTACCTCACCGAGCCTACAGCAAGCGTTCGTACCAGACAAGACAGACAGAAGGAGCAGCCAGCAGCAACCGCAGCTCTGGCCTACACTCCCAGGCAGAATACAGAAGGAACCACCGCCACTACCGCTAGGGCGAGTGCGATCCAAACAGACAGAACGATTTCCTGTCGACCACCGCTGGTGACAAGACAATCCCAACAGAAGGAGTAACCAGTAGCAACCGCAGCCGAGGTTATACTCCAAGATACAGACTAGACAGATCCACCGCCTCTAACGCTAGGGCAAATGCGATCTAAGTTCAAGACAGAACGATTCACTATCGCCAACCACTGGCGACAGTGCAATCGCACAGACAAGACAAGACAGAATAGGCAGTACAAATTATACACTAGCTGACTGCACTAAATAGGAATGCAAGGCGCACTCCCCAAGAATTAACTACACTAAGATAGCAATGGCTGACACTCTAGGTGAGTTAAGCAGGAACAAACCTTTATGGCCAGCAAGGAATTCTGGGAGCAAAAGGTATTTATACTGCAAGCCATCAAAGGAGGCAGCTAAGCAATTTGCATGACAAGGGTATGCAAATTTCTCACCAGCAGAGCAATTCTGAAACTTGCAAAGTGAAGACAGGTCTCTTTTCCAGAGACCTGCAGCACTCAGACCTAAATAATGAACAAACAGCTGTCTTCCCGTGCAGACAGCTGAGCAGATCATTACAGTAGGTATGGAAAATGAACTGATGTCTGACCGCCTCACTTTAGCCCCTTGGTCTGCACATTCGCTTAAAATAACTGAACCAGCGGCAGCACTAACCTCCTATACTATTAAGCTATTAGAGAAGTACAGATCTAATCCGCTGATATCTCCATGGCCTACCCCTCTCCTCCCTATCCTTGACAATCCACTTTTCCCCCCGGGCCTTCATGCTAGAGGTTACCCGGCGTGGCAAGTAGACCCACCTATCAGAGCACACCAACTTCTCATTAATGGGAGCTGGGTCCAGCTATCTGATTTACGCACACAGCTTAATACCTCTGATCTAGATATCTGGAGTTGGAACCAATTTACACATTTCATAAGGTCCCCAGGAACAAAGGAAAGCTTTAATAGATCTCTGTCTCCCTTTGAACATACTTGCCTAGGCAAAGGAATGATTAAGGGCGTGATATCTCTGGTATACTCCCTCCTGAATTTCTCTGAATCTTCGGCAGGTGCACTTAAATCTAAATGGGAATCTGATCTTGGAGAACAATTTACTGATAAGCAGTGGAATAAAATCTTGATTTTCTCACAAAAATCTTCCATTTCTTCGAGAAGTCAACAGGCGGGATACAAGATTTTTACTCGGTGGTATCTTACACCCTCTAGACTCCAGATGATGTTCCCCGGATCCACAGGCACCTGTTGGAGATGCGGAGTAGAATTGGGCACACTTCTGCATATATTTTGGTCTTGCCCGGGTCTGTCTAGGTATTGGGCGGATGTGATGGAGCTGATGCATATTATGACAGATTTCCTGCCACCCGACTCCCCTGCCTTCTTCCTCCTCCATCATAATACCTGGTCCATTAGAAGATATAAGAAGACCCTCACGCGGCACCTGATTAACGCTGCTAAGATTCTTATAGCCAGACATTGGAAATCCTCAGAGGCCCCTTCTATTCAGGAGTGGCTTCGAGAGATTGACCAAGTCCAGAGAATGGAAGACCATACCTCTTCTATTTAAGACAAACAAGAGCAATTCTGGAAGACGTGGTATGGATGGTTTGAATTTAAGGAATCTGACCGCTATCGCTCCCTTATGTCCGCCTAGTCACATGGCCGGCCTGTGAAACTCTAACCGCACCTCTGATGTTCTAGAGACAGTGATGGGTTTTGTTGCTGTCCCTGGGGCCCTACTCCCAAAGCCGCTTTTCTTCTCCTTTCTCTTTTCTTTCCTCTCTCTTTTCATCATCTACCTTTTTCTCTACCCTTATTCTTTATCCCTTTCTTATCTTTGCTTATGTTAGACTAAACCCTTGTCTAATGTTTGTCCATGTATGTTAGTCATATATGGGTGAGTCTGAGGATTTTTCACTATTTGATATTAAGCTAGTTATGGTGTACATGGAACGACTTTGTCATCCGGGTTGTTGCACTCTCTATGCGGACTGTATACTTAGGGACGGCTACTGGTGTATGTTCCCTCTGGGCTCAGAGCTGATCCCCTAGCTTTTTCTATATTTAACCACTTGAGGACCCACCCTTTACCCCCCCTTAACGACCAGCGCTGTTGTAGCTGATCTGTGCTGGATGGGCTCTGCAGCCCCCAGCACAGATCAGCGTGTAGGCAGAGCGACCAGATCGCCCCCCTTTTTTCCCCACTAGGGGGATGATGTGCTGGGGGGGTCTGATCGCTCCTGCCTGCGGGTGTTGCGGGGGGGGGGCACCTCAAAGCCCCCCTCCGCGGCGAAATCCTCCCCCTCCCTCTCCTACCTGGCCCCCCCTGGAGATCCGGGCTGCACAGGACGCTATCCGTCCTGTGCAGCCAGTGACGGGACGTCCCCTGTCACATGGCGGCGATCCCCGGACGCTGATTGGCCGGGGATCGCCGATCTGCCTTACGGCGCTGCTGCGCAGCAGCGCCGTACAAATGTAAACAAAGCGGATTATTTCCGCTTGTGTTTACATTTAGCCTGCGAGCCGCCATCGGCGGCCCGCAGGCTATTCACGGAGCCCCCCGCCGTGAATTGACAGGAAGCAGCCGCTCGCACGAGCGGCTGCTTCCTGATTAATCAGCCTGCAGCTGGCGACGCAATACTGCGTCGCTGGTCCTGCAGCTGCCACTTTGCCGACGCGCGTTATGAGTGCGCGGTCGGCAAGTGGTTAATGGAGAGTCTCAACCTCATCAAAAGGACCTTTAACCTCTTGAGGACTGCAGGGCTAAACCCCCCTAGTGACCAGGCCATTTTTAGTAAAAAAAAAGGCCACTGCAGCTTTAAGGCCAAGCTGCAGGGCTGCACACCATAGCACACAAGTGATTCCCTCCCCCCCCCCCCTTTTCTCCCCACCAACAGAGCTCTGTGTTGGTGGGGTCTGATCGCTCCCCCCATGTTTATTTTTTTTAAATAAATATTTTTGTTTGTGTTTTTTTTTTTAAAAAGACCTGTTCCTTTAAACCCCTTCCTTCCCTCCCTCCCTCCCTCCCTCCCTTCCCCCAGCCAGCCAATCACGGCAATCAGCTCTCATAGGCTTCACCCTATGAGAGCCGATCGCTCTCTTGTCCCCCAGGGGGACAGCCGTGTCACACGGCTGTCCCCAGTGCAGCGCTGCTGCTGCTCGCAGCACTGCACCATATAAATAGACGGCGTGATCGGCGTCTAACAGTCTCCCGAGCGGCAATAGCCGCTCGGAGACTGAAGGCGGGGCGGAGCTCCACCCCCAAGCAGGAGATGTGTGCGCAGCCTGCGCGCGATCTCCTGCAAATCTAAGCCCCAGGACTTTACGCCAATCGGCGTTAGGCGGTCCTGGGGCTGCCGCAGCGGCCACGTCCATCGGCATCACGCGGTCGGCAACAGGTTAGTGTTTAAGCAGTCACATGCACTCTATTTGATGTTCTATTACTTTAGAAGGAACCACGCTGGCTTGTGGTTCGCATTATTACAGTTTATAAGATGTTATAGAACCTGTTCAAGTCTTAATACCATGCACTGTATTGCTGTCTTCTTTGGCTTGCACCATATATGGCAGGCTTTATGATGTTGTTATTGTTGTCTCTATGTACAATTTAAAAATAAAAGAATCTATAAATCTTAAATAAAAGAATCTATAAAAAAAGAAACTGAAGCTGTTTACCAGAGCTGTCCACTGTACAAAAACAAGCACATATAATATATTGAGGTTATGTTCAATGTTTTTGGTCTGGTTCTAGCCTATTACGGAATAGTTGCATATTTCTGTGAGATAGCCTATACAGTAGAATCTCGTTATAGTAAACGTTGATATAGTAAACATTTGGATATAGTAAACTCAGTCCCAACAAATGTGTCTCTATAAATATACAATATATGATCAGTTCTGATATAGTAAACTTCTGATATAGTAAACTACTTTTCCTGTTTTTTTGAAGTTTACTATAAAGGTATTGTACTGTAATATAAAGTTGATTACACTGGAATTTAAACACGTACATCTACATTTATATGTAACACACTGCAGAATATTAAGTCTTTATTCAATTTATTAGTTGTTGGAATCATCAAGAAAGCAGTGTGTATCTACTGTATCTCTAAGGTGTACTCTTATCTCAGACCTAAAGGTGGCCATACATGGTACAATTTTTCATTTTTTTTCCGATTAGATAATTTAGTTTGATTATTCCGTTAGATCGAATATAAAGATTTTTCCAGCATGTCCGATCTGATTTTTTTCGAAAAAACAGGATAATTGTTTAAATTTATGTTATGAGCGCGCCCAGACTGGTGCTGCTGCTCTCTAAGGCTGCTCCAGACATTACATCTCATTTCTGCTACCTTAAACCTCTTAATGGAAAGACTGGACCTAAATTTCAGTGGATTCTAATGTAGCACTTCTCAAGCAACACCTATAACCTTTCAGAACACCTGGATTACTTGGGATGGCTAAGATTTAAGCTGGATTAGATCTTCCTTGATATCACACACGGCTGAACACTGCACACCTTCCTTGGAATTGACCTGAGACCTTAAAGACTTTCTGCCTCTTTGTGCCCGCCCTCTCCCATCCTGTGAGTAACTTTCATCGATTATCTACAGCATCTATGCTCAATAGACTATATTTTTCTACATATATTATACATTATATCTTCAAATTCCTAAACAAAGGACTGTGTTTTCAAATCCATGCTGTCCATTAATACATCTCTGTGTAAGGACAATTCAGTCTATACAGGCCCTTTGATCTCTGCAGGATACCAGCCACAGCTGAGAAAGTTCACACCTTGACTCTAAATAGGGCCTTTCTCGGCAGGAGCCCTGAGCTGTCTCTTGTCCATCCTAATGTGTAAACATCAATATTCAGCAGAGAAACTTTTAGCTGTATACCAACCAAGAAATCTTTATCCAATTGACAAATCCACAATAATTCTACTTAAGTCTGTTGGAATCTTCAGAAAGACAAAGAGAGGATCAGGAGGACGTGGGAAAAGACGTTCTTCACCGCAGAACCAAAATAACTCTGTGACAAAATCTACAGAGTACATCCAGCCAACAACCCTAATAGCTCCAGCACAATCCAGCAGAGATGACAGCCACACATCTGGAGACTGTTCTGTCCTGGAGTCATCAATCTCAGACCCTAGCTCCCAAGGTAGCCCCATCAAGGCTGTCCTCTGTAACGTCAGATCGATAAACAACAAAACAGCAATCATACATGATCTAATAGAGTCTTCTGATCTGGCCTGCCTGACTGAAACCTGGCTTTCTGAACCAGTTGGCCCCACCATGGAGGCCGCCGTGCCAACAAACTATTCCGTGATATACTGCAACAGGAAAGAACGCAGGGGAGGAGGGGTTGCACATTGCTTTAGATCAATCAAAATCAGACCACTTACTGTAGGTCCTACCAACTCGTTTGAATGCTTGAGGGTGCAACTTTCAGCTGAGAAAAACACTAACATATTGCTGATCTACCGCCCACCAGAAAAATACTCAGACTTCCTTAAGGAACTTGTAGACCTCCTATGCAACCTAACACTGGAACATCCCAGATGGATTGTTCTTGGAGATTTCAATACATGGGTGGATGACTCCTCTTCAAAATTTGGTCACATTATGCTAATTTTTTTAGAAGATCCTGTAAAAGAGCTGAAAAGACAAGGCCGAAAACTTGAGAGACTGTGGCGCAAATCGAACTCCCCAGAAGACAAACATGCCTTAATCCTCCACTTGAAGGGCTACCAAAAGGTAATCACGGGAAAAAAATCATCCTTTCTATCACAAGAGATTGCAAATACAGTTAACAAACCAGCCCAACTGTTCCGCACAGTGGAAAAACTCTGCAACCCGGCATGTCAAAAACTTAATATCGAGTCTTCAAAGGACCTCTGTGACCAATTTGCCCATTTCTTCACAGACAAAGTCTCCGCTATAAGGTCCGCCATCCAACTTAGAGCATCTGAGCCTAATATAGCGCCGAAGACCATTAGCAGAGACAGTGTAACACCTTGGTCAAACTTCAAAGAAATTGATGAAGAAGTCACATCAAGCATCCTCCTTCACGTCCGCCTAACTACCTGTGACCTGGATCCTGGCCCAACACAGTTCATGTTGAACTGCCCCGACCTGTTCGTACCGGTATTCCTAAAAATTATTAACTGTTCCTTAACCACTTGAGGACCTAGGGCTTTCTACCCCTTCCTCGTCCTCGGGCCTCTTACGCATTCCTCGTCGTAAACTGCAGTAAAGCGCGTCCGCATGACGCCAAACGCGTCATGTGCATGATGCCAAACGCGTCATGCAGACGCGCTTTACTGCAGTTTACGACGAGGCATGCGGAAGTGGCCCGAGGACGACTGGCAGTCGTCCGAAAACGAAACTTAGCGGCGGAGGGACACCGGAGGGCACCGAAGGACCGGCGCGGGCACAGGACGGCTGCAGGAGGCTTGGGAAAGCCCCCAGGTAAGTGAATTTATTTTTCCACGGCAGTTAAGGTTCCCTTTAAGGACCGGCCACTTTTTTTCCATTCAGACCACTGCAGCTTTCACGGTTTATTGCTCGCTCATACAACCTACCACCTAAATGAATTTTGGCTCCTTTTCTTGTCACTAATAAAGCTTTCTTTTGGTGCTATTTGATTGCTCCTGCGATTTTTACTTTTTATTATATTCATCAAAAAAGACATGAATTTTGGCAAAAAAATGATTTTTTTAACTTTCTGTGCTGACATTTTTCAAATAAAGTAAAATTTCTGTATACATGCAGCGCGAAAAATGTGGACAAACATGTTTTGGATAAAAAAAAACCCATTCAGTGTATATTTATTGGTTTGGGTAAAAGTTATAGCGTTTACAAACTATGGTGCAAAAAGTGAATTTTCCCATTTTCAAGCATCTATGACTTTTCTGACCCCCTGTCATGTTTCATGAGGGGCTAGAATTCCAGGATAGTATAAATACCCCCCAAATGAACCCATTTTGGAAAGAAGACATCCCAAAGTATTCACTGAGAGGCATAGTGAGTTCATAGAAGATATTATTTTTTGTCACAAGTAAGCGGAAAATGACACTTTGTGACAAAAAAAAAAAAAGTTTCCATTTCTTCTAACTTGCGACAAAAAAAAATGAAATCTGCCACGGACTCACCATGCCCCTCTCTGAATACCTTGAAGGGTCTACTTTCCAAAATGGGGTCATTTGTGGGGTGTGTTTACTGTCCTGACATTTTGGGGGGTGCTAAATTGTAAGCACCCCTGTAAATCCTAAAGGTGCTCATTGGACTTTGGACCCCTTAGCGCAGTTAGGCTGCAAAAAAGTGCCACACATGTGGTATTGCCGTACTCAGGAGAAGTAGTATAATGTGTTTTGGGGTGTATTTTTACACATACCCATGCTGGGTGGGAGAAATATCTCTGTAAATGACAATTTGTTAATTTTTTTTACACACAATTGTCCATTTACAGACAGATTTCTCCCACTCAGCATGGGTATGTGTAAAAATACACCCCAAAACACATTATACTACTTCTCCTGAGTACGGCGATACCACATGTGTGGCACTTTTTTGCACCCTAACCGCGCTAAGGGGCCCAAAGTCCAATGAGTACTTTTAGGATTTCACAGGTCATTTTGCGACATTTGCTTTCAAGACGACTCCTCACGGTTTAGGGCCCCTAAAATGCCAGGGCAGTATAGGAACCCCACAAATGACCCCATTTTAGAAAGAAGACACCCCAAGGTATTCCGTTAGGAGTATGGTGAGTTCATAGAAGATTTTATTTTTTTGTCACAAGTTAGCGGAAATTGATTTGTATTGTTTTTTTTCACAAAGTGTCATTTTCCGCTAACTTGTGACAAAAAATAAAATCTTCTATGAACTCACCATAGTCCTAACAGAATACCTTGGGGTGTCTTCTTTCTAAAATGGGGTCATTTGTGGGGTTCCTATACTGCCCTGGCATTTTAGGGGCCCTAAACCGTGAGGAGTAGTCTTGAAAGCAAATGTCGCAAAATGACCTGTGAAATCCTAAAGGTACTCATTGGACTTTGGGCCCCTTAGCGCACTTAGGGTGTAAAAAAGTGCCACACATGTGGTACCGCCGTACTCAGGAGAAGTAGTATAATGTGTTTTGGGGTGTATTTTTACACATACCCATGCTGGGTGGAAGAAATATCTCTGTAAATGACAATCTTTTGATTTTTTTTTAACACACAATTGTCCATTTACAGAGAGATTTCTCCCACCCAGCATGGGTATGTGTAAAAATACACCCCAAAACACATTATACTACTTCTCCTGAGTACGGCGATACCACATGTGTGACACTTTTTTGCAGCCTAGGTGCGCTAAGGGGCCCAACGTCCTATTCACAGGACATTTTGAGGCATTTGTTTCCTAGACTACTCCTCGCGGTTTAGGGCCCCTAAAATGCCAGGGCAGTATAGGAACCCCACAAGTGACCCCATTTTAGAAAGAAGACACCCCAAGGTATTCGGTTAGGTGTATGACGAGTTCATAGAAGATTTTATTTTTTGTCAAAAGTTAGCGGAAAGTGACACTTTGTGGAAGAAAACCAATAAAAATCAATTTCCGCTAACTTTTGACAAAAAATAAAATCTTCTATGAACTCGTCATACACCTAACAGAATACCTTGGGGTGTCTTTTTTTCTAAAATGGGGACACTTGTGGGGTTCCTATACCGCCCTGGCATTTTACGGGCCCAAAACCGTGAGTAGTCTGGAAACCAAATGTCTCAAAATGACTGTTCAGGGGTATAAGCATCTGAAAATTTTGATGACAGGTGGTCTATGAGAGGGTGAATTTTGTGGAACCGGTCATAAGCAGGGTGGCCTTTTAGATGACAGGTTGTATTGGGCCTGATCTGATGGATAGGAGTGCTAGGGGGGTGACAGGAGGTGATTGATGGGTGTCTCAGGGGGTGGTTAGAGGGGAAAATAGATGCAATCAATGCACTGGGGAGGTGATCGGAAGGGGGTCTGAGGGGGATCTGAGGGTTTGGCCGAGTGATCAGGAGCCCACACGGGGCAAATTAGGGCCTGATCTGATGGGTAGGTGTGCTAGGTGATTGATGGGTGTCTCAAGGTGTGATTAGAGGGGGGAATAGATGCAAGCAATGCACTGGCGAGGTGATCAGGGCTGGGGTCTGAGGGCATTCTGAGGGTGTGGGCGGGTGATTGAGTGCCCTAGGGGCAGATAGGGGTCTAATCTGATAGGTAGCAGTGACAGGGGGTGATTGATGGGTAATTAGTGGGTGTTTAGGGTAGAGAACAGATGTAAACACTGCACTTGGGAGGTGATCGGACGTCGGATCTGCGGGCGATCTATTGGTGTGGGTGGGTGATCAGATTGCCCGCAAGGGGCAGGTTAGGGGCTGATTGATGGGTGGCAGTGACAGCGGGTGATTGATGGGTGGCAGTGACAGGGGGTGATTGATGGGTGGCAGTGACAGGGGGTGATTGATGGGTGATTGATAGGTGATTGACAGGTGATTGACAGGTAATCAGTGGGTTATTACAGGGGAGAACAGATGTAAATATTGCACTGGCGAATTGATAAGGGGGGGGGGGTCTGAGGGCAATCTGAGCGTGTAGGCGGGTGATTGGGTGCCCGCAAGGGGCAGATTAGGGTCTGATCTGATGGGTAACAGTGACAGGTGGTGATAGGGGGTGATTGATGGGTAATTAGTGGGTGTTTAGAGGAGAGAATAGATGTAAACGCTGCGCTTGGGTGGTGATCTGATGTCGGATCTGCGGGCGATCTATTGGTGTGGGTGGGTAATCAGATTGCCCGCAAGGGGCAGGTTAGGGGCTGATTGTTGGGTGGCAGTGACAGGGGGTGACAGGGGGTGATTGATGGGTGATAGGTGATTGGCAGGTGATTGACAGGTGATCAGTGGGTTATTACAGGGAAGGATAGATGTAAATAATGCCCTGGCAAATTGATAAGGGGGGGTCTGAGGGTAATCTGAGCGTGTAGGCGGGTGATTGGGTGCCCGCAAGGGGCAGATTAGGGTCTGATCTGATAGGTAACAGTGATAGGGGGTGATTGATGGGTGATTGATGGGTAATTAGTGGGTGTTTAGAGAAGATAACAGATGTAAACAATACATTTGGGAGGTAATCTGACGGCGGGTTTGCGGGCGATCTAATGGTGTGGGTGGGTGATCAGATTGCCCGCAAGGGGCAGGTTAGGGGCTGATTGATGGGTGGCAGTGACAGGGGGTGACAGGGGGTGATTGATGGGTGATAGGTGATTGGCAGGTGATTGACAGGTGATCAGTGGGTTATTACAGGGAAGAACAGATGTAATGAATGCACTGGTGAATTGATAAGGGGGGGTCTGAGGGCAATCTGAGCGTGTGGGCGGGTGATTGGGTGCCCGCAAGGGGCAGATTAGGGTCTGATCTGATAGGTAAAAGTGACAGGTGGTGATAGGGGGTGATTGATGGGTGATTGATGGGTAATTAGTGGGTGTTTAGAGGAGAGAATAGATGTAAACAATGGATTTGGGAGGTGATCTGATGTCGGATCTGCGGGCGATCTATTGGTGTGGGGGGGTGATCAGATTGCCCGCAAGGGGCAGGTTAGGGGCTGATTGATGGGTGGCAGTGACAGGGGGTAATTGATGGGTGATTGACAGGTGATTGACAGGTGATCAGGGGGGATAGATGCATACAGTACATGGGGGGGGGGGGTCTGGGGAGAATCTGAGGGGTGGGGGGTGATCAGGAGGGAGCAGGGGGCAGGGGGGGGGGGGTATAAAAAAAAATAGCGTTGACAGATAGTGACAGGGAGTGATTGATGGGTGATTAGGGGGGTGATTGGGTGCAATCAGGGGTCTGGGGGGTGGGCAGGGGGGGGTCTGATGGGTGCTGTGGGCGATCTGGGGCGGGGGGGGGAGAAAATCAGTGTGCTTGGTGCAGACTAGGGTGGCTGCAGCCTGCCCTGGTGGTCCCTCAGACACTGGGACCACCAGGGCAGGAGGCAGCCTGTATAATACACTTTGTAAACATTACAAAGTGTATTATACACTTTGTATGCGGCGATCGTCGGGTTAACATCCCGCCGGCGCTTCCGTATGGCCGGCGGGATGTTGCGGCGAGTGAGCGGCGACAGGCGGAGGCGGAGGATCACGTCACGGATGACGCGATCGCTCCGCCCATGCCCAAACAAGGACCGCCGCATTTTGTCAATACGGCGGTCCTTGCGGCGTCTACTTCCCGGCCGCCATTTGTCTATACGGCGGTCGGGAAGTAGTTAAAATCAGGGATATTTCCTGCTTTACTGAAGGAAGCAATCATCAGGCCTCTCCTCAAAAAACCCTCCCTGGACCCATATGCAATGACCAGCTACAGACCTGTCTCTAACCTCCCCTTTCTGGGCAAGCTAATTGAAAAAGCTGTCTACCTCCAGCTAGAAGCCAAAATCCTACAAAACAACAGTTATGACCCATTCCAGTCTGGCTTCAGGAAACACCACAGCACTGAAACTGCCCTCATCCAAATATGCAACCACCTGCTCATGGCAAGAGACAGAGGAGAGTGCTCGATCCTCATACTGCTAGACCTTTCTGCAGCCTTTGATACAGTTGACCATGACATCTTGATAAACAGGCTACAGGAATACTGCGGCATTGATGGCATAGTTCTTCAGTGGTTCCAATCCTTCTTGAGTGGCAGAACCCACAAAGTGTCTATGGGGCCCTTCCTGTCCACCCCTGTATCACTTAAAGGGAAGGTTCAAGCAAAATAAAAAAAATGAGTTTCACTTACCTGGGGCTTCTACCAGCCCCATGCAGCCATCCTGTGCCCTCGTAGTCACTCACTGCTGCTCCAGTCCCCCGCTGGCAGCTTGCCGACCTCGGAGGTCGGCGGGACACATTGCATACATTTTTACGCATTCCCGCTAGTGCAGGAACATTAACACATACATTTTTACGCGTTCCTGGTTCAATGCGTAAATTTTTACGCATTGAACCAGTAATGCGTGAAAATGTATGTGTTAATGTTCCTGCACTAGCGGGAATGCGTAAAAATGTACGCAATGTGTCCCGCCGACCTCTGAGGTCGGCAAGCTGCCAGCTGGGGACTGGAGCTGCAGTGAGTGACTTTGAGGGCACAGGATGGCTGCATGGGGCTGGTAGAAGCCCCAGGTAAGTGAAACTGATTTTTTTTATTTTGCTTGAACCTTCCCTTTAAGTGATACAGGGGTGGACAGGAAGGGAGAGCCTAAAGGCCCGTTTCCACTATCGCGAATCCGCATGCGTTGCCCGCATGCGGATTCGCACAGTCAGTACAAGTGGATGGGACTGTTTCCACTTGTGCGTTTCCCCGCACGTTTTTCTGTGCAGAAAAAATCTGCAGGGTAGGGCCCTCAGAATTCGCCTGCGTGTGGAATGCAGGCGAATCGCACGCAATGTATTTAATAGGGAAATCGCATGCGTTTTCCCCATGCGTTTTTTGCCGCGATTTCGCATAGGTATTAATGTTAATTTACACAGGCAGTGACATGGTTAAATTCGCATACAGCCTTACCTATGCGAAATCGCGGCAAAAACCGCATGCGGAATCGCACCCGCATGCGATTTGCCTGCGGTGATTCGCCAGCGATTCCGCAACGCTATAGTGGAAACGGGCCCTAAGCGCTTTGAGTCCTATGGGAGAAAATCGCTATAGAAATGTTATTGTATTGTATTATTGTATTAAATTTCTTGATCGAAAAAAATATATATTTTCAACTGTCATTCGATTCGATCATTTAGATCGAATAAACGGGATAATCGAACGTTTTTATTGTACCATGTATGGCCACCATTACAGACTGACTTTATAGATAGATCACATTTAGAAACTGTCAAGCAACAAGAATCGTTTATTTGGTATAGAACATATGCTACATCTGAAAGTCACACTATAATTGGATTAAATGTTGATGACAGATGTCTAGTTAAAAATGTATGACTAGAGTGATCTAAGTGAGCATTTGAACTTCAAAATACACCTGTCACCATCCTGGGCAATACAGCTGAGTATAAAAAATACAAAAAATAGAGAGACAAAAAATAAAGCCCACTGTTACCCTCTGTGAAAATGTTTCTTGTACAATTCATCCTTGACCCCACCCCATAGTGCAATGGGTTCCTTCACAGACCAATCTCTTTAGCTCATACCAACTGTACTTTCAAAATTATTTTTCACCAGATTTCAGCAGCCCCAATGGTGGCTCCATATGAAGTTTTAAAAAATAGACTGAATCTCTACAAAGCAAATGAGCAGCGCTCCACTCCATCTATTGCCACCGATCCAGTCAAAATTTTTTAGATATGGCGGTTCAACAAAAAAATAAACATTTAGCATCAAATGGAAATAGCATTACTGCTTCACAGGAATTGAGCTGATTTGAACTACTTTTCAGATCAGTTATATTTGTACTGATACACTGATCAGTCTGCATGAATATTTCTAGAACAAATAAGATTTATTAACAAGCACTAAGAGGTTATCACAGAAGATAATCCTAGTGCTCTTTTATCGGAAGCAGGAAATTTGGGCGCATGAGGCAGGTGGACAAAAAGGGCGCCGCCATTCACTCCCATAATAAATATCGTTTAATGGGCGCCCAACTGGAAAAAAGGGCGCCGGAGAAAAATAACGATTTAAAAGCGGCGCCCGGAGACTTTTAATGTTTTATAACTGCTTCTCATGATTACCCATTATTTAATGATTTATACTTTTTTAAACATTATTTTTAAACGAAAAACACTACAATATTTTTTAAAACATTACTTTTAAATGAAAAACCGTACAATTTTTTTTTTTTAAACATTTTTAAACGAAAAACCGCACCATATTTTTTTTAAAACGTTATGCTTATCACTGGGGGGGTCTTAGGTTTAGGCATCACAAGGAGGGTCTTAGGTTTAGGCACCACCAGGGGGGTCTTAGGTTTAGGCACCACCATGGGGGTCTTAGGTTTAGGCACCACCAGGGGGGTCTTAGGTTTAGGCACCAACAGGGGGGTCTTAGGTTTAGGCACCACCAGGGGGGTCTTAGGTTTAGGCACCAACAGGGGGGTCTTAGGTTTAGGCACCAACAGGGGGGTCTTAGGTTTAGGCACCAACAGGGGGGTCTTAGGTTTAGGCACCACCAGGGGGGTCTTAGGTTTAGGCACCAACAGGGGGGTCTTAGGTTTAGGCACCAACAGGGGTTCTTAGGTTTAGGCACCAACAGGGGGGTCTTAGGTTTAGGCACCAACAGGGGGGTCTTAGGTTTAGGCACCAACAGGGGGGTCTTAGGTTTAGGCACCACCAGGGAGGTCTTAGGTTTAGGCACCAACAGGGGGGTCTTAGGTTTAGGCACCAACAGGGGGGTCTTAGGTTTAGGCACCAACAGGGGGGTCTAGGGGTTAGGGATAGGTACAGGGAGGGTTCTGTGTGAGAGTAGGGTTAGGTATAGCTTTAGTAAAATTCTTATTAATGTTTTATAAAACGTTATTATAAATTTCACTTTTTAAACAGGGAAGATTAACGTTTTTAAAATTGCCGATTTTATACACATTATTTAATGATTTATAACTTTATAAAACATTATTTTTAAACAAAATATAGCACAATTTTTTTTAAACGTTATTCATGAATATCGTTTAAAACCCTGCGCCCTTTTTTCCCGGCGCCCTTTTTTAACGTACGTCTTTTATCATATGCTAAACCTAATGACGTATTTGCTTATAAATGGCAAAAGGCTTCTTAGAAAAAAATAAAATACTTCTGGGAAAAAGCCATTTTGGGACTCATGAGTTAATTTAAAATGTCAGAAGGTGAAAGGGTCATTTATAAAGCTGTCATGTAGAATGGATTTACCTTATTCAATTTTCCTTTTGGAATTAAAAAGTTAAACTAATGTCTGTAGGTCCAGTGCAATTGTTAATGATAAAAGACTTGCTGCATGAGTATCTCCTATCACCCTGCATTGTACACTGTATGCAGGTTAATGCAGTTGTTAAATTGATATTTGTGATGAAAATCCTAACGCACCTAGATTTTTTATTTTTAATCATTTAATTTTTTTGAATTGCTGTGTTGAATAGAATATTTCCTAAATAATTACAATGTAAACTACAAATCTGTCAGCAAAGCCTAATGTTTTGATTAAATATTAATTTAGAGTCTGGAAGAACTGATGGCTGATAAGTCTGCAGAGAACCTGATCCTCAGACTTGTGGCTCTGTCTTTGCAATACAGCTGCTGTTGGGTCCTCTTATACTCAAAGGAAAGACTTTGCGATGGGTAAGTTTTGTCACTAAAAAGTGGATGATTAAAATATAACTCCAGCTTCAGTTAAGGTGCGTACACACGTCAGATAAAAGTCTTTGGAAAATGAAAGATCACAGACCAATTTTACCCCCTTTCATGTAGTATGAGAGCCATACTCTACACAGTCTATTCTATGGAGCTGAACTTCCCATCAAATAAAAATCTTTGCAAGATGCTGCACAAAAAGATGCTGTACACATTCAACAGATCAGTATCTGCAAAAGATCTGTTCCTGCAAAAGATCCATTCCTGCAAAATGCATTCATAGTCTATGATATCTGCAGATCCCATACACACCTTGTTTAACCCTCCTGGCGGTTTGGCAAAATCCGCCAGGGGGCAGCAAATACGTTTTTTTTTTAATTTTTTTTTTTTTTCATGTAGCGAGACGAGGTCTCGCTACATGATAGCCGCTGCTCAGCGGCATCCCCCCAGCCCCTCCGATCGCCGCCGGCGATCGGAGATCAGGAGATCCCGTTCAAAGAACGGGATCTCCTGGAGGGCTTCCCCCGTCGCCATGGCGACGGGGCGGGATGACGTCACCGACGTCATCGAAGTCGTGACGTCAAAGGGGACTCCGATCCACCCCACGGCGCTGCCTGGCACTGATTGGCCAGGCAGCGCACAGGGTCTGGGGGGGGGCGGCTGCGGCGGCGCGTATAGCGGCGGATCGGCGGGTAGCGGCGGCGATCGGGCACTGCACGCAGCTAGCAAAGTGCTAGCTGCGTGCAGCAAAAAAAAAATTATGCAAATCGGCCCAGCGGGGCCTGAGCGGTGCCTCCCGGCGGCATAGCCCGTGCTCAGCACGGGCTTACCGCCAGGGAGGTTAATGGACATTCATCTGCAGATTAGGCAATTATCTGCCGATCTGAAGATCCAACCTGGTGGATCTGATCTACAGATAATTATCCGTTAAACAAGGTGTGTATGAGATCGGCAGACTATGAATGCGTTTTGCAGGAATGGATCTTTTGCAGGAACAGATCTTTTGCATATACTGATCTGTTGCATGTGTACAGCGGTCTTTGTGTGCAGCATCTTGCAAAGATTTTTATGTGATGGGGAGTTCAGCTCCATAGAATAGACTGTGTAGAGTATGGCTCTCATACTACATGAAAGGGGGTAAAATTGGTCTGTGATCTTTCATTTTCCAAAGACTTTTATCTGACGTGTGTACCCACCTTTATACATAATTACATATATTAGAAAATATGAACAGTATTTTGTAATTTGGCATTGTTATCCCTTTCCAATGCAATTTTAAAATCACCCATGTCCCCCCCCCCCCCCCTCCACACCCCAGCCAAAAGCCACGCAGTGTCCCCGGGGACTCCATGCACATCAGGAAGCTAACCAGGGGGTGAGGAGTAGGCTTTCCCAAGGCTGCACAAGTACTTGTGTGGGAGGCATGATATGAGGAGATTCAGCTGGTATCAGCACGTAACGAAGATGAGCGGCAGCCTGGCATCCTGGCAGCAGGAAGAAGTATTGCGATCATGTAAGTGTGCATGGCTTACTTATGGTTGTGGCAGGAGGAAGGGGGAGCTAAGTTGCGGCATTGCCAGGCCTGGTAGCACTAGTGGCTGATTTCGGGGGAAGGGGGGTTAAAGGCCGAAGTTATTGAAGACAGGGGGCCCCCAGCTTAAGTTTGCCCTGGGGCCCCAGTGCCCCTTGAACCGGCCCTGGCCAACCCATCAATCAGCGGGAGGTGGGGCAGCACAAGCTTGCTCGCTGTAGCTCCGCCTCACATTGCATGCCAGCCAGTGTAATTACGTGGAGCAGTGTGGAGCCAAAGGGGATCAAAGTGCCGGACTTTAGTCTAACACTTTGATCCAAGTAGCCTTGCCAAACTAAATCCAGCGGTAACCCAGGCAGCAGGGAGTCCAAATGCGCCCACATAATGTTTCTTTTACATAGTTACTTTACCTGGTGCAACATTGGCCCGCTGGTAATCAGAGAGTTTTCATTCTGAAATCTATTGGAAATCTGTTCCTAGTGTGTGGCACACATCAGATGGTCTAATCTGCTGCAAATCTATCAGTGTATGGAGACCTGTTAACACGGCAGCCACTTCAGCTATTTGAAAGCAGGAGCTGCTCAGTTCCTTTTAAGTACTAATTTTACAGCTTTGCTATTGTTGCAACTGTACACCACTGGATGTACCCTCCCCCCCCCCCATTGTCATTGGGAAAACAGAGCCAAAATTAAAATATTTGCATCTCCAAGAAAAACATTGTATGCTTGGTACACATACAAGTTGTTTAGTAGTTGAATGTGCTTGTATGTTGAGTCCTGTGTAATACATAGTAAACCATGGATGAATGATTTACTTTTGGACCACTCTGGATTTTGACACATAATGTAAACAATCCTTTCTTGTTGTTTTCAATGTGCTATTAATTTGTTTTCAACAGCTTATACAATACTATAACATGCAACAATACAAATATGTAATAACAAAAACAGTACCGTACATTTTGTACACAACAAGTTTGTACGTATAAACACATTGTAACTCAAGTCGTTTGTAAGTAGGGCACTGTCTGTATTGGGGTTCAAATATCCAAGCAGCATGTTTGCATGGGAATCATTCACCTAAAATGGCCACAATTATTTTGATTGAATAAATGTGACCCCTACAGATGTGCTTGAAAAAAAGCCCTTCCCCCAAAAAGACAGCGCTGTAGTCATGGAGATGAGGATGACTGGAGAAGGTAGATCGCGAGTGGAACCTGGAAAGGTGATTTCTCTTCACCACTCTGTTGACACTACTCTGCACCTCAGGAAGCCTACTGCTGGTCTCTATTATCGCCTGCTATGGGACCACCTTATAGCCGCCAACAGTGACACTCCAGGCCCTCCTTGGCTACAGGCCCAATAGCAGCCAGTATGGATGCTATGGTAATCCCTATGCCATTACAGAAAAGTTCTTAGTTGGATTGATACTCAATAAACATGTTTCTCTCATCATGCTACATGTCACTTAAGGTACACTAATTTCAGTAAACAATACAGCTGAAAATTCTAGCTGGCCGGTAGTTCTAAAGTCTCTAACATAATTCACAGTCACACCTTATCAAAGGAAATATATTTTCTTAAAAACAGATGAAGAGCTTACTATATGGAGGAAAAACTTAAAGGGCCTGATTCACTAAGACATCTCCAGAGATCTAAAAGCATGTCCAGTAGGACTATCATAAGAAATCCAGAAAACTTTTAAAGATTTAAATGGTGTGCCATCAGGTGATAAAAGATCCTGGGTCAAACTAGTCAATCAAATTAGCAGTTTAGGGATATTGTGGATTAATAAAAAACAAAAACAAATAGAAACTAATTCACAGACCTGTGAGCAGCCCTCATTATATTCATAATCATATCATAAGGTTCAGATGTCCACTTGGAGATGCATTGAGATCAAGTGGTTAGTAAATCAGTTCTGATAGAGATTGTCAGTCCATCCTACATTTCAAACATTACACAGTAATTCTAATCTGATCTTCAGTCTTTCAGGTAATATAATACGTAGTGTGGCATTAATACATGCAGCTGTAGTCCCTTATACATCTCGACTGGAAGACTTGGAGATAAAGGTAACAAAAAGCAATCTTACTTAATAACGTAATGTTGGAAAATTGTGATGTTTGAATAGAGCCGAAAGAGACAAAGCAATGTCCTTTACTGGTATATTTTCTCTCACTTGCAAGTGAGGCATGGTCCAGTGTTAGGGCCCTTTTTCACTGCAAAGCATGATCACAAGTGCAATTGCACTGCGTTGCAGTGGCGCAAGCATTAATTTACACTAGCTGCATTTGCGTGGTAGCTGTCCAGGAAAAATAAGTTACATACGCTAGTAGAAAACGAGCACTGCGATTTACATGTAAATCACTGTGCTCTTGTGATCCACAAAACGTTTTTTGAAGCAGATCACAGTTAGTGGAAAAGGGCCCTTAGTCATGGTGCAGGTTTGCAAACATCACACCAACAAACGTTGATTTAGGTAATACCTTTATTGATTGACTTCTCTCACTTGCTAACGCTGATGACAACACAGGGGCTGATTGCGAGAACCTCTCTTGTTGAGGCAGTCAGTGATAAAAACATTGGAGAGGATTTAAACCTAACCCATCTAATTTAAAGTACGGTATTTTCATTGCTATCTTGTCCCCTTTAGAGAGAATCTCCTAATTCCCTGTGCCAGCTGACACCGCAGATTAAACCAGCTCAATTTGGTATTATTATTATTATTGTACATTTACAGTATATAGCCCTGATATCTTCTGCAATGCTTTACATATGGTATAAAGTCATGCCAATAACTGTCTCTCAGAAGAACTCATAATCTAATCCCTACCATAATCAGTCATTGTCTTAACCACTTCCCGACCTCTGTATAGACAAATGGCGGCCGGGAAGTGGACCCTGCAAGGACCGCCGTATAGACAAATGGCGGCGGTCCTTGTAGGGGCATGGGCGGAGCGATCGCGTCATCCGTGACGCGATTCTCCGCCTCCGCCTGGCGCTGCTCACCCGCCGCAACATCCCGCCGGCCATACGGAAGCGCCGGCGGGATGTTAACCCGACGATCGCCACATACAAAGTGTATAATACAGGCTGCCTCCTGCCCTGGTGGTCCCAGTGTCCGAGGGACCACCAGGGCAGGCTGCAGCCACCCTAGTCTGCACCAAGCACACTGATTTCCCCCCCCCCCTGCCCCAGATCGCCCACAGCACCCATCAGACCCCCCTGCCCACCCCCCAGACCCCTGTTTGCACCCAATCACCCCCCTAATCACCCATAAATCACTCCCTGTCACTATCTGTCAACGCTATTTTTTTTTTATCCCCCCCCCCCTGCCCCCTGCTCCCTCCTGATCACCCCCCACCCCTCAGATTCTCCCCAGACCCCCCCACCCCATGTACTGTATGCATCTATCCCCCCTGATCACCTGTCAATCACCTGACAATCACCTGTCAATCACCCATCAATCACCCCCTGTCACTGCCACCCATCAATCAGCCCCTAACCTGCCCCTTGCGGGCAATCTGATCACCCACCCACACCAATAGATCGCCCGCAGATCCGACATCAGATCACCACCCAAGCGCAGCGTTTACATCTATTTTCTCCTCTAAACACCCACTAATTACCCATCAATCACCCCCTATCACCACCTGTCACTGTTACCCATCAGATCAGACCCTAATCTGCCCCTTGCGGGCACCCAATCACCTGCCTACATGCTCAGATTGCCCTCAGACCCCCCTTATCAATTCGCCAGGGCATTATTTACATCTGTCCTTCCCTGTAATAACCCACTGATCACCTGTCAATCACCTGTCAATCACCCATCAATCACCCCCTGTCACTGCCACCCATCAATCACCCCCTGTCACTGCCACCCATCAATCACCCCCTGTCACTGCCACCCATCAATCACCCGCTGTCACTGCCACCCATCAATCAGCCCCTAACCTGCCCCTTGCGGGCAATCTGATCACCCACCCACACCAATAGATCGCCCGCAGATCTGACGTCCGATCACCTCCCAAGTGTTTACATCTGTTCTCTACCCTAAACACCCACTAATTACCCATCAATCACCCCCTGTCACTGCTACCTATCAGATTAGACCCCTATCTGCCCCTAGGGCACTCAATCACCCGCCCACACCCTCAGAATGCTCTCAGACCCCAGCCCTGATCACCTCGCCAGTGCATTGCTTGCCTCTATTCCCCCCTCTAATCACACCTTGAGACACCCATCAATCACCTCCTGTCACCCCCTAACACACCTACCCATCAGATCAGGCCCTAATTTGCCCCGTGTGGGCTCCTGATCACTCGGCCAAACCCTCAGATCCCCCCCAGACCCCCTTCCGATCACCTCCCCAGTGCATTGATTGCATCTATTTTCCCCTCTAACCACCCCCTGAGACACCCATCAATCACCTCCTGTCACCCCCCTAGCACTCCTATCCATCAGATCAGGCCCAATACAACCTGTCATCTAAAAGGCCACCCTGCTTATGACCGGTTCCACAAAATTCGCCCTCTCATAGACCACCTGTCATCAAAATTTGCAGATGCTTATACCCCTGAACAGTCATTTTGAGACATTTGGTTTCCAGAATACTCACGGTTTTGGGCCCGTAAAATGCCAGGGCGGTATAGGAACCCCACAAGTGACCCCATTTTAGAAAAAAAGACACCCCAAGGTATACTGTTAGGTGTATGACGAGTTCATAGAAGATTTTATTTTTTGTCAAAAGTTAGCGGAAATTGATTTTTATTGGGTTTTTTTCACAAAGTGTCATTTTTCACTAACTTGTGACAAAAAATAAAATCTTCTATGAACTCGCCATACACCTAACGGAATACCTTGGGGTGTCTTCTTTCTAAAATGGGGTCACTTGTGGGGTTCCTATACTGCCCTGGCATTTTAGGGGCCCTAAACCGCGAGGAGTAGTCTAGAAAACAAATGCCTCAAAATGACCTGTGA
Organism: Hyperolius riggenbachi; assembly: GCF_040937935.1. Classification (NCBI taxonomy): domain Eukaryota; kingdom Metazoa; phylum Chordata; class Amphibia; order Anura; family Hyperoliidae; genus Hyperolius; species Hyperolius riggenbachi. The sequence goes on from NC_090646.1 coordinate 370,791,929, forward strand.
ATAGGACGTTGGGCCCCTTAGCGCACCTAGGCTGCAAAAAAGTGTCACACATGTGGTACCGCCGTACTCAGTATAATGTGTTTTGGGGTGTATTTTTACACATACCCATGCTGGGTGGGAGAAATTTCTATGTAAATGGACAATTGTGTGTAAAAAACATCAAACAATTGACTTTTACAGAGATATTTCTCCCACTTAGCATGGGTATGTGTAAAAATATACCCCAAAACACATTATACTACTTCTCCTGAGTACGGCGGTACCACATGTGTGGCACGTTTTTACACCCGAAGTACGCTAAGGGGCCCAAAGTCCAATGAGTACCTTTAGGATTTCACAGGTCATTTTGCAACATTTGGTTTCAAGACTACTACTCACGGTTTAGGGCCCCTAAAATGCCAGGGCAGTATAGGAACCCCACAAATGACCCCATTCTAGAAAGAAGACACCCAAAGGTATTCCGTTAGGAGTATGGTGAGTTCATAGAAGATTTTATTTTTTGTCACAAGTTAGCGGAAAATGACACTTTGTGAAAAAAAACAATTAATATCAATTTCCGCTAACTTGTGACAAAAAAATAAAAACTTCTATGAACTCACCATCTTCCTAACGGAATACCTTGGGGTGTCTTCTTTCTAAAATGGGGTCATTAGTGGGGTTCCTATACTGCCCTGGCATTTTAGGGGCCCTAAACCGAAACCATGCTGGGTGGGAGAAATACCGCTGTAAATGGACAATTGTGTGTAAAAAAATCAAAAGATTGTCATTTACAGAGGTATTTCTCCCACCCAGCATGGGTATGTGTAAAAATACACCCCAAAACACATTGTACTACTTCTCCCGAGTACGGCGATACCACATGTGTGGCACTTTTTTGCACCCTAACTGCGCTAAAGGGCCCAAAGTCCAATGAGTACCTTTAGGACTTCACAGGTCATTTTGAGAAATTTCGTTTCAAGACTACTCCTCACGGTTTAGGGCCCCTAAAATGCCAGGGCAGTATAGGAACCCCACAAATGACCCCATTTTAGAAAGAAGACACCCCAAGGTATTCCATTAGTAGTATGGCGAGTTCATAGAAGATTTTATTTTTTGTCACAACTTAGCGGAAATTGATTTTAATTGTGTTTTTTCACAAAGTGTCATTTTCCACTAACTTGTGACAAAAAATAAAATCTTCTATGAACTCACCATACTCCTAACGGAATACCTTGGGGTGTCTTCTTTCTAAAATGGAGTCATTTGTGGGGTTCCTATACTGCCCTGGCATTTTAGGGGCCCTAAACTGTAAGAAGTAGTATTGAAACGAAATTTCTCAAAATGATCTGTGAAATCCTAAAGGTACTCATTGGACTTTGGGCATTTTAGCGCAGTTAGGGTGCAAAAAAGTGCCACACATGTGGTATCGCCGTACTCAGGAGAAGTAGTATAATGTGTTTTGGGGTGTATTTTTACACATACCCATGCTGAGTGGGAGAAAGATCTCTGTAAATGGACAATTGTGTGTAAAAAAAATTAACAAATTGTCATTTACAGAGATATTTCTCCCACCCAGCATGGGTATGTGTAAAAATACACCCCAAAACACATTATACTACTTCTCCTGAGTACGGCAATACCACATGTGTGACACTTTTTTGCAGCCTAACTGCGCTAAGGGGTCCAAAGTCCAATGAGCACCTTTAGGCTTTACAGGGGTGCTTACCATTTAGCACCCCCCAAAATGTCAGGACAGTAAACACACCCCACAAATGACCCCATTTTGGAAAGTAGACCCTTCAAGGTATTCAGAAAGGGGCATGGTGAGTCCGTGGCAGATTTCATTTTTTTTTTTGTCGCAAGTTAGAAGAAATGGAAACTTTTTTTTTTTTTTTTTGTCACAAAGTGTCATTTTCTGCTTACTTGTGACAAAAAATAATATCTTCTATGAACTCACTATGCCTCTCAGTGAATACTTTGGGATGTCTTCTTTCCAAAATGGGGTCATTTGGGGGGTATTTATACTATCCTGAAATTCTAGCCCCTCATGAAACATGACAGGGGGTCAGAAAAGTCATAGATGCTTGAAAATGGGAAAATTCACTTTTTGCACCATAGTTTGTAAACGCTATAACTTTTACCCAAACCAATAAATATACACTGAATGGGTTTTTTTTTATCAAAAACATGTTTGTCCACATTTTTCGCGCTGCATGTATACAGAAATTTTACTTTATTTGAAAAATGTCAGCACAGAAAGTTAAAAAAATCATTTTTTTTGCCAAAATTCATGTCTTTTTTGATAAATATAATAAAAAGTAAAAATTGCAGGAGCAATCAAATAGCACCAAAAGAAAGCTTTATTAGTGACAAGAAAAGGAGCCAAAATTCATTTAGGTGGTAGGTTGTATGAGCGAGCAATAAACTGTGAAAGCTGCAGTGGTCTGAATGGAAAAAAAGTGGCCGGTCCTTAAGGGGTAGAAAGCCCTAGGTCCTCAAGTGGTTAAAGAGTAACTTTTAACCAAGAATTGAATTTCATCCCAATCAGTAGCTGATACCCCCTTTCCCATGAGAAAACTTTACCTTTTCTTGAATAGATCATCAGGGACATCTGTATTGCTGATATTGTAGTGAAACCCCTCCCACAGTGTGATGTTAGGGCCACAGTCCTGACAGTTTGCTGTCTGTGAACCTTGTTGAAATGTGGTAAATAACAGATGTTTCCAACTGCCAAGCAAGCCAAGATATCTCCCTCTGCAGAACATTTGTTTAATGCTCAGAGATCACCTGGCAGGACTACAGAAGTTATCAGCTGTTATAAATTTAAGAAAGTAAATCAAGGTGAGGAAAGATTTTACAAAGGGCAAAGAGAAACTAAATAATTCATAATTCAATATTGTAAAAAAAAAAAAAAGAAAAAAAGAAAAAAAAAAAGAAATTGTGTTCATTACGTTATTTTCACTGCAGGAGACATTGGCAGCGCTTCCAAACAGAGGCTGCGCTCAAATTGACTACCTGCAATAGATGTGCAGAGCTCCACAATGTGGACTAAAATACACAACTTGCATTCAAAACAGGTACAGCAAAGGTGGACATTAGCTTCTGTATAAATAATATGTGCACAAATAATTCCCTACTAGACTTCCCCATGGCAATGACGGGTCCTCTCGGGGAAGACCTACTGCTAGTCTAACGATAAAAACATGATTTTTTTCCTAGTGCTGCTAATCATAAAATGGTATACACATTTCTTCAAACAGACATCATCAAACAAATGACAGCGCTCATAGGCTGCATCTGAATTGTAGACCAAGAGAGGCATGCCGAGCCCCACAAGGGCTAAATACATGCCTTGCAAATCATGTACTAGTCCTAATCTATAATTTGAATGCAAATTGAAGCACATGGATGCAGCTAGCCATAGGTATACTTACATGAGTTTTGTACAGCAGGAGACATTGGCAGCGCTTCCAAAATCATGTTTTTATCGTTAGACTAGCGGTAGGTCTTCCCCGAGAGGACCCGTCATCGCCGTAGGGAAGTCTAGTAGGGAATAATTTGTGCACATATTATTTATACTGAAGATAATGTCCTCCTTTGCTGTACCTGTTTTGAATGCAAGTTGTGTATTTTAGTCCACATTGTGGAGCTCTGCACATCTATTGCAGGTAGTCAATTCCAGTGCAGCCTCTGTTTGGAAGCGCTGCCAATGTCTCCTGCTGTACAAAACTCATGTAAGTATACCTATGGTTAACTGCATCCATGTGCTTCAATTTCCATTCAAATTATAGATTAGGACTAGTACATAATTTGTATCTGATTTGTATTCAAGGCATGTATTTAGCCCTTGTGGGGCTCGGCATGCCTCTGTTGGTCTACAATTCAGTTGCAGCCTATGAGCGCTGTCATTTGTTTGATGTACATTATTTTCACTAAAGTTCCTATTTAAGTTCCTATTGTAGTCTAATTTTTGTGGAGGACCAATTAATCTATCTAGATGTTTTTAAGATGTGGAAGGAAACCAAAACATCCAGAGGAAACCAAGATGAACACATGGAGGGTATACAAAATCTATGCAGATATGGTCCTGGCCTAGATTTGACTCTGATGGTGTCCCTGCTCCCATCCTAATATCCAGAAAAAAGGTTCACTCACTGCATTTCAGAAACTGTGCTTTAATGTTCCATAACCAAGTATCACATCAACTGACCGATTGTAGATAGTGATGGAACAATAAAGCACTGTTCCTGAATTGAAGTGTGCGGACCTTTTTTCTGGGTATCTAAATTTCCTCTGCCTATGGGTCCAGCACCTGCCTTTACATTGTCAATGGGAGCATTTTTTTTTAATGCAGCGCCAACGTTTGAAAAAGCTCTGCAGTGCGGCACAGCCATGATGCATATGTAAGTTCCATAATGATATTGTTTTTTGTAATGTGCCCCAGTAGTGCAAGTAGATTGATGTATATGATTTAACTGATCATAATCATTTGTATGCTGAAAAAATGTTATGTTAATAGCAAAGCTTTGACTGTAGTAAGATAACATGATAAAAGAAATAACAGAATATACTTTTCTTTAGGTTCTTATATCTCCAGGAATAGATGAGATGGGATTGCTTATTCGGTGTATTTCTGACCATACCCTCATGTTAAGTTCAGGTGAACCCTACAAGTGGCTGGATAAGTCATGGCTCTCCGCTTTTCCATCAGAGGTGAGTGCAACGCATTTCGCAGGACTAAATGCTTCTTCAGGTCAGGAACAAAAAGGTGTCAAATGGCTAGGGTAAGTAAAGCTCAATACAATCTATCTGACTCTATGCCTGCTGCAGAGCAAATGACCAGCCCAAAGTAGTACAGTGTTGCCCAGGTCAGAGCAAAAGCCAAATAAAGTATTTGCCATAATTCTGGACAGGTCCATAGCACAGGTGTCATACTTCAAACCCCAATCATGGAAGTCTGCTCACATACGCAGATATGGGAGAATGTGATTGCACATATGTAATGGATTACAGGCTGATGCTATTCTCCAATCTTAAAATAAGCAGGAGAGAAAAACAGCGAGGGTCTTGTATTTATGTACTTTGGGAAAATAGCAGAAAGCACTATGCCTATTTTTATAAACAGATAATTTGCTAAATGGATCTAGCCAAGAATGCTAATGGCTTAAAATGAGGAAAGTACTTTATATTTCAAAACATACCAAGGCTGCACAAATTGGTCACCAGTAAAATAATGTCTTTTTGTGGAACAAGTGAGTTTGGTAAGTTTAATGTGCACATTACTTTTACAGTGCAACATTGTCATATATTGAAAATGTATTGTAGTGATTATGTTGAGTAAGGGCAATGTTGTATTTCTCACATTATTACTCATTGTAGAGGGAGAAGATAACAATACATAGGAAATGTGTGATTATATAATTAAATTTATCTTTAAATAAATTACAAAAAAAATGTAGATTAGTAGGAAACAAACTATTTTTGGGGGGAGGACTGTGTTTCTCAAAAAGATGACATTACTTTAGGTCAAAGGCAAAACAAGGGTAGAGGTGCTTGGCATATATAAAACCATTAGAATCCGTTTAAAAGGGAGAGGCAGTGTTAGTTTTACCTCTGCCAATTAAAAAAGCCAGTCTAAACTGGACAACGTTTTTATTCAAGCACAATAAGACAACACTTTTCATGAGTGAATTTTCACTTCCTCGGGCCAATACAAAAAAGTATCTTGCGGGCCAGCTGTAAAGAGCATGAGCACCTCTATCTACTGTAGTTACAGCTGGCCAGCAAGAAACTTTTTGTATTGACATGAGGAAGCAGGCAAGCACTCTTGAAATGCGTTGTCTTATTGTGCTTGTATAACACTTTGTTCAGTTTAAACTGGCTTTTTTTAATCAGGAGAGGTAAGACTAACACTGCCTCTCTTATCTAAACTGTTTCTAATGGTTTTATATACACCAGGCCACTCTACCCTTGTTTTTTCAGTTTTATGTGTAACGATTGCGGAATAATCTCCGTGATCAGCGCACAAGGCGTGCGCTGACACGGCGGAAATCCTCCACAAGCGTATGAAGGGGGGAACCCAGCTTTGGTGCAAGCACCAGTAGAGGGCAATTCCCACCGGCAGATGGCACTGTGGAGTGCAGACGAGTACAACCGCTGCACGGCCACAGATGCCAGATGGGGATTGTACAGATCAAGACAATGCGGGGCTGAACAGCCCTTAAAGAGAAAGAGCACAGGTACAGGATGAATGTGTGTTCACCAATCTAGTTGCGAACCCGCGACAGCGAACACACATCAGCAGAAACAAAAGTAGGAACGCGATCGCGAGAGAGGCGATTGCCAGAGGTGACACAAGGCTTAAGCAAGACAGGGCACGAGAGTAGCAAAGGCACAGCAAATCATACAATGAGAAGATAAGGAAAATAACAAACGCTAACTAAACGCGAACACCGCACTCATTTGCAACAGCGAACGCATTTAAAGTGCGGTCTCCGCGTGTTAAGCACAACAGAGACAAGCACGTCTAACTAACCACCGACAGACAAACACGAAACAAAGAACGTGAGCGCTTGCTTAGCGGTTACCTCACCGAGCCTACAGCAAGCTTTCGTATCAGGCAAGACAGAAAAACGGAAAACAGGAACACGAGAGGAAAGATCCACTGCTCTTTCCGTCAGAGCGAGTGCGATCCAAGCTCAGGAACAAGAAAGCAGATCAGAAGGATCCACAGCCGCTACCGCTAGGGGCTAGTGCGATCCAAGCACAACAGACAGATGAGATAGCCGGGAGCAACCGCTGCTCCAGCTATACTCCAAGAACAAAGATCAGAAGGATCCACAGCCGCTACCGCTAGAGGCTAGTGCGATCCAAGCAAGATAAACAGAAGGGGCTACCAGTAACAACCGCTGTTCTGGTTAGCACCCCCAGACAGACAGAACGATTTCCTCACGCCCACCGTTGGCGACAGGACAATCGCAGCAGAGAGGCAATACAGAGAAAACAGATAAGCCTAACTGCACTAGGGAAGCTGCCTAGTGCAGTCCCAGGAATTACTCTAAGATAACTTTGACAAGAAATGGCATGGCTGACACTCTAGGAGTGTTTCAACAAACCCTGAAGGAATGACCAGCAAAGGACTCTGGGAAACATAGCTTCCTATACTGCCAGCCTACAAATGAGACAGCTAGATGATTTGCAAAACCAATGTATGCAAATTCCACAGCAGCAGAGCAGATCAGAAACTTGCAAAGGAAAGACAGGTCTCTCTCCTGCAGCCCACAGACTAGAGGAATGGTCAAACAGCTGTCTGCCTGTGCAGCCAGCTGAGTGGATCCTTACACTATGCCTAAGTTTTTTTAGTGATAATCTAAAGAACCCTAGAAGTGTGAACGGCCAGCTCCTGCTTCACAGACCTGGAAAACTAAGCAAGGATAGTAATTTCTTTGTAGGCTCTAACATTGGTTGCAAGGCTTTGCAACCTACCCTTTGTAAGTATACCTGTATCATTATACAATATCTCACTTTATAACAATACTACACCATTAGGCTCCTGGTCTCTTCTTATTCCCTAGATGTTCCGGAGGTTCTTGTGACCACAGGAACCAAAACCACTGTTTGGTCAAAGGCGGGGCACAGGGAGGTTAATAATATAGTCTATAAGGGCAGTTTTTTATGTATGTTATACTAGACTGCAATTTTACTTTAATAACTTAAAAATGTGAAATATCAGTATTGTGTTAAAACTATTTTGCTAATTTCCTGTATGTTTAAAATGACTGACTTGTCATTAGAGCACATGCATGGTATTGCACCCCCCCCCCCCCATTAGGGAACATTACTTACCACTTTACTTACCTCTTCCCTTAATAACTAAGAATAAACACACACAGCACACATTGGCAAAAGGCTGTGGCCATTTATTGGGGTGATTCAAGCTGGTCTGGATTACCACATCCAGAATAAACCACAGTTTATTGAAAATCATTTGACCACCATAAAATAAGTAAATAATAAACAACACACAATTAACAAAATATGTGTAAGCGTAACAAATGTCCGCCGCAGGGTGACATTACCCAAGTGACTTACCCCATTAACGGCCACGACGGGGAAACGATCGAAAAAAGGGGGGTGAAATCTTTTTCTTCTTCAGCCGGCTGCCTACGTCACATGGCTGGCCCTTTTATTCCAGGCGTTGTCTCCTGATTGACCGCTCCTCCAAGCCCGCAAATGGGGGGGGGGGCAATCCATGCTGCTCCTCTCCGAAAATCCCCTGTTCCCAGGGAGCACACCTGCAACAATTAAGAAAGAGCCAGTACCTGAAGGTTAACCCCTTCAGGGGAGGCTTTTCCATACAGGTGCAGATTGCCTGCACCTCTCCATCACTGCTGTTACACACTCTGGGCCAGATTTATCAAGAGTGTTTGAGACAAAATATTAGTAGGTTTTTAGAAATCCATGCAGAACTGTCTCGGGCATCTTAAGAAATCATTAGATAGTGCAGATTCCTTCTAAAACTGTTGTTAAATAGGAGGAGCTAGGAAGGTCTCTCAGACAGTGCAGTGTGTGAGGGGAATTCCTGTTGCTGAGGTAACCAACACACCTGCTGTATTGATAGCAGCAGGCTTTGAGGAGGAATCCAGCAGGTGGGAGGGGCACATCACAAATCATGTCTAGCCTGCAATCATGTCTAGCCTGCAATTCTACATCTGTAGAACTGCAATGAAGCACTTCTTAATCTGCAGTGGTTTAGGGATGGACTTGCACTTTTCTTAACTGTAGTGCAGCTCTAGAAATTCATGCTAAACTGCCACTATTACCTGGGATTTAAGAAGGTTCTTATTATCATGCAGAACTGTTCTCCCTGCTGGTTAGAACAGATTAAGACCCCCTGCACACTGCAAATACATTTTCCGATTCCGATTTGCAATTCCGATTTTCCCTGAATGCAATCAACAGTAAAACGGAGGGAAAAAGGTAGCATGCAGTAACGATCAAAAATCGGAATCGCATGCAGTGTGCAGGGAGCCTTAGAAGAAAAAACTGTCGGTAATGCGTTGATAAATCCCCCCCCCCTTGCTGTTAATACTTCCAAATATGCAATACATAGATATCACATGGAGTTCTGTATATGCTTATAAAATGGTCATCTACTCTAGCTTGTGTCTTGCATTCATAAGTACTTCTTTTTCAGGCAGAAAAGGTGTTATGTACTTTTCCATGTATTAACCCCCTGGTTGCTCAGCAGCTGTTATGCAGAGGGTCCTCACTACAATGGTTATTGGCAGCAACCTATGACCAGCTGAAAAAACTTCTTCCAGAAGTGCCATCCAAAGTTTTAAAGGTATGTAAACAGCAACAGCAAGAAGTTTTGAATCAGGATGATACCCTGTATTTGCTAACTTAGATGATAACAAAAAGTAAGCAGCCACCTAATAAGCCTTCTTCAGACGTTGTTCCTGTATATTAACATACAGGATATACAGGAACAAAGTCACATAAGGCTTATTAGCCGAAGGCTTACTTTTTTTCCCCCCTCTAAGTTAGCCAATAAATGGTATCACCTTGATTCAGAACTTGTTGCTTTTATTGATAGCTAACATGGTACAACACTCGAATGCTTCTACTAAACACAGCAAGTGAATTTCTTACTCATATAGAAAGACACTCAAATGTCTTAACAAGAAGCACCATCCACTCATATATAAACCTGCCAAAATAGCTGACAAAAATATCTTTTAAAAAGACTTTGGAAGGCATTATTATTGATGATTTATAAAGTGCCATCAACTTCCGTGGCGCTGTACTGAGTAAGAAACAAACAATGGGTACATAATATACTTGACAGTATACATGAAAAAGTACAGAAGTAGAAGGCAGTCTAATAGTAATAGTGACAGATGTACAGTGGTTAACACAATACAGCATTTTACAAGACACAACAGGGAGAGAGAGCCCTGCCCTTGCTAGCTTACAGTCTAAAAGTTCTCTTTTTACTATACCTACTGCTGTGCATTTTAATATAAAGGACATTAGATTCACAATACAAATATAAAAGGTAGTAATGCATTTCTGTGGGATCATTCACATGTATGCATTAAAGCAGAGTGTACAACTCTGATACACTTCTGCATACAGTTTTGCTGGCAGTATACACGTTCTGGACACAACAGATTTCTATTGTGACACTTGGGATCTGTATTTTTTGTCTCCTGTAATACACATTCGTATGTTTTTATTATTATTTTTTATAGTTCTTTAAAAATGCACTGCTGACTGTTGTCGGTGTCTAACTATGTGTTGACGCTGTGTTCATCTGGTGGTTGGGGGTGCTTGTGATTGCTGCAGTTGCCTGTCTTCTGGTGGGGTAATGTTTGTGTCTGCTAGTGGGGGCTGCCTGTGACTGCTAGTGGGGGCTGCCTGGGACTGCTAGTGGGGACTGCCTGTGACTGCTGGTGGGAGTTGCTTGTTACTGCTGGTGGGAGTTGCTTGTTACTGCTGGTGGAGGCTGCCTGTGACTGCTAGTGGTTGCTGCCTGTCACTGCTAGTGGTTGCTGCCTGTGACTACTGGTGGGGGCAGTCTGTGACTGCTAGGAAGAAGAGGCCACCTGTGATTGCTAGTGGTTGCTGGCTGTGACTGCTAGTGGTTGCTTCCTGCGACTGCTGCTGAGGTCTGCCTGTGACTGCCGGTGGTTGCTGCCTGTGAATGCTAGTGGTTGCTGCCTGTGACTGCTGCTGAGGTCTGCTTGTGACTGCTGGTGGGGGCTGTCTGTGACTGCTAGGAAGAGGAGGCCACCTGTGATTGCTCAGAGATGGGGGTCACTGTTGGAGTTGTAAGTAACGTGCCAAATGCAAGTCCATGCAGCTCCAATTCTTGGCTGATGCATATGGTTGCAGCCTGCACTTTTCTTCCTCTGCTAATTAGTTACTGACAGCAGAGATGGCAGGAAAGAGGTGGTAAAGAGCTGCAAGCATGAGGCAAGACGTGAAACTGTGCAAGCTTGCATGTACCATGTTTCTGAGAAGAGGGGGCCAGACGCAGCAACAACTCATTACCAATGCTGCTTTAGTACACTAGTAATTTGCAGCACACCAGCTGTAATAGTTTGTATACAAAAAACTGTTCCTGAAGTTAATAGCAACAATGAATTGCACAAAGAAAAAAGTGTTTTTGTAATACTGATTTAAATTTTCCGCTCTTTTGTGGCGTTTAGCACTTTACTGATATCACAGCACTGCGTAAGCTGCTCAAGTCTCCTGGAGCATCCCCCAGGCCTGCTGGTATCGACCACTGCTGCAGCAGCAAAGATTCCTCCCTAGACGATATTCTCAGTGGGTGCACATACACAAGTGTTCTGTGTCAGACAGGTAAAACACAGCCTGTCACTAACAGCAGGCAGGCAGTACTTGAAATAATGGCTTATAATGGGGCAACCAAATCAAGCTACGAAAGTGAAGCCTTTCAGAATGATGCTGACACACTTCATCCATACAGGCAGAAAAACGTGATCGGGAAAAGTAAGGAAATTAAACAAACACAACAATCTTCCAATTTTTCCACTACTATTAATCCCCATAAAGGCACCGTACCTGAACAGCCAATCAGATTTAGCAATAAGTGTTCATCTGAAAAAACATCTCTCCTGAGCATCTCAAGAAGCCAGAACACAACAGAAACGGCTTCTGAACATCATTTCCTTCGGTCTATGGATTTGAATGATAATTTCATGGACAATATATTCTCTCAAAAAGAGAATAGTTTCCTACAGAACAGTTCTTTTGAGTTTCACTGTTACGACCAAAGCCGTAAACAAAAGGCCAGCTTTACACTCAGTGAAGAGTGCTTCTTTGTGGATTTATCAAGCCAAAAACATCCTACAAGTCTAATGGATGTCACAAATGAGCCTGAGGAAGTTATATATGTCAGCCAATCTCTGCCTGCAGAAAAGATTAGAGTCTTTCCAAAACCAGGATCAGAGAATCTTCCAAGTCGCATTTCCTCAGCCTCTGCTAATGATCACCTAGATGATGTACTGTTCTCTCAGATATCAGCTGCTCCAAACACAGGATTTACACTAAGCAGCATCATTACAAAGGAAACCCCAGCAGGTAATAGCGCTTTATAAAATAAAGCGTGTGGGTGGCAGGTCACTGCACTTTTATTTTATTTTTTAAGAATAGTTGAATACTTGTTTTTGTGTCCTGTTCTGTTCCTATACATTCATACTTTAAATTACAGTTTTATGCCAAGAAAGAAAAAAACAAACACCATTTTAAAATGGCTAAAGGTTCCTATCCATTAATCGTACAATATTTTCCTCAGATGCGATTGTTCAACCAGATTTTTACAGTCGTATTGTACCGAAAACCATGCACTGTGTGGTAAATGATGTGAAACGATTCTTGTTGATTGGAATACAGAAGTTTATTGATCGTGATATTGGATTTTACTATAGTATCTGAAGAGAGAAAGGGCCCGATGCAATTGTCAGACTCACCAGCGTGAGCCTGATAAACAGGCAACGATAATGTTGCCTGATCTAACTGCATTTAGCCCCAGGCAGGGTGTTAAAAACTCGCTTGGGCAATCTTATCGCCCAAGAAGTCCTTTACACTCTATCGCATTGCACTTTTCATGCTGCCACAATGCTTCCCAACAGACCTGCAAAAAAGAGGTCTAAAGACACTAATCCACGTCCTCCGCTTCTGCATCTGGGAGTCCCCTTTAACCCCACAGCGTCATCTATCAACCTTGACTCCTCGCCCCTGATGGATGATAGGTGGCTCTGCAGGGCCAAGGACCAACGGAGCACGGAGATTGGTGATCGGCCATGGCCAAGCACCCTTCAATCAACAATTAAAGGATATAGAAAGATTAAAAAAAGTAAAAGAAGAATTAACCAGGTCCCAACCGCTGAATCATGTCTCTTCGCCCCTGTGGACTTCACTGCAGTGCTAGGGGCATAGATACATGTATTGTGCTGTTTACATCATGCCCACCCCCCCCCCCCCCCCCGCAGCTACCTGGACCTCCTCACCCTCCTTGCGACCCCCCTCCCATGGCTCCCGGTACTCCCTGATCAGTGTGCTTGTAGTGAATGATGATCTGGCATTAATGAGATGCCATTGTCACTCTCAGCTCTTCACTACTTTCTGTGTGCTATTCAGAACACAGGATAGTATGGGGGCATCTAGTGGCCAAAAAGAAAAATACACCTAAAATGTTAATAAATAAAAGAAAACCCAATTTTAAACCGTTAGTTCTAGTTCCTTTCTATATAACTATGGTTATTGTTATAAAAAAAAAAAAAAAATAATTAAAAAAAAAAGTTACAGCATAAAAAAGATTATAAGTAGTTACCTTAGGGACTTTTTTAATAAGTATGTCATTATGGTATATCACTACTACTTTTGCAAATTAGGGCTTGTATTTATTGATCTGGTATAAAGCAACGCAAATGGAAAAAATTCACCTTTATTTCTGAATATATTGTCGTGATACATTGTACTAGGGACACAAATTAAACACTGTAATAACCGAGACAAATGGGCAAGTAAAAGGTGTGGGTTTTATGTACCGCAGCACATTTTATTTTAAAACTATAAGGCCCCATTCACACTAGAGCGTTTTGCCAGCGATTTTGGCAAAACGCTCAACCGCTAGCGCTTTTGAAATCGCTAGTGTAATAAAACCCTATGGGCCCGTTCTTACTTGGGCAATTTGCGGCGATTAGCGAAATCGTGAAACGCAAACACATTGCCTGCACCATTTTCAGGCAATTTCCTGACGATCACTTTTCAGTGCTATAGAAGCGATATGCGCCATCGCGGAGAAATCGCTGCACTGTCCAGTGATTTTTTTTTTCCACATGAAATCGCGGAAAAATCACTCCCGCAAAACGTCTTCAAAAATCGCCGGCGTTTTGCGCTTCTAAGTGTGAATGGGGCCTAGTAGCTGAAAACTGAGAAATAATTGGGTTTTTTTTTGTTTTTTTTTGTTTTTTTCCTTATTACTCCCTTTAAAATGCATCAAAAATAAAATAATTCATAGCAAAAAGTACCACCCAAAGAAAGATTAATTTGTTGAGAAAAAAAACGATCTATGGATCATTTCGGTGTCATAAGTGGCGATAAAGTATTGGCAAATGAATGGTAGGACCGTGAAATATTTAGTTTTTAAGGGGAAATAACCTGTGGTGGTGAAGTGGTTAAAGAAGAAGATGCTCCCTAACGCTCGACCATCACATGGATGAGACCTGCAATTGGATTTGTCGGTAATCCTCATGCGGTGGCCAGATAATAAGATACTTATCACCTGTAATAGAACCAGGCCCAAAGTGCCTTAACCCTCCTGGCGATATAAAAAATTCCGCCAGGAGGCAGCGCAGCAGTTTTTTTTTTTTATATCATGTAGTGAGCCCCTTCGGCGATCTCCGATCAGGAAATCCCCTTCAAAGAACGGGATTTCCTGGAGGGCTTCCCCCGTCGCCATGGCGCCGGGGAGGGATGACGTCACCAACGTCGGGACGTCATTGGGAGTCCCGAACCACCCCTCAGTGCTGCCTGGCACTGATTGGCCAGGCAGCGCACGGGGTCTGGGGAGGGGGGGGGGGCGCGGCACGACGGATAGCGGCGATCGAGCGCGGGGCGGTGGCGATCGGTGTGCTGACGCAGCTAGCAAAGTGCTAGCTGCGTGCAGCAAAAAAAAAAATTAAACAAATCGGCCCAGCAGGGCAGGAGAAAACCTCCTGCGCGGCTTACCCCGAACTACGTTTGGGGTTACCGCCAAGGAGGTTAATTTATTTGTTTAAGGAAATAATCAGTAATCCTTTTCCGATTACTTACGACCCCGCCAATCTGATCAAAGGATCACTTCTGAGGAAAATATTGTACCATCAATGGTCATTTAATATGATTAATGCTTGTCTGTCAACAGCAGAGAAATGATTTCAGGTCAGGCTAGAGAATGATGTGGGTAGATAAACAAAAACATTGAACAAATGATGCCTATAATGTCTGACTAGGGATATTCCATAAAGCTAGCTTTGCCTGTCTATAAAACCTTTGTTTTTGTGCAACCAGTCCTTTATTTATTTCTACTCGCGATGAAGCAGTTTTAGCCATGTAAGAATCCCCCAGTTTCAGAGCCTGCATTTATTTATCCCGCTATACTGGTTATTCACGTTATTTTTGGTTATACTGGTTATTCATTTTATTTTTGGTGATCATTCTTTAATGGAAGCAAACTGTTTACTCAATCTATTTCTTCCATTGTATTTTAAAACCACATGATAGTATATATTTTTTACTAGGTTGATCAAGCCCCTCTTTTGTGTTCGTGTAAAAATTGGCGCCAGATACTGGCGTTATTTGAATATCGGGAATAATATTCACATAATGGTTTTAACTTCAGAAATTTGCATGATACTATTTCCATTGATTTCTCATGCTAATCCCCTCTCCCCCTATTATCTAACACTAATGCTTCCTAGCTACATCTAGCACTAACCTCCCCTCTTCCTATGCCTGACACTAACCCCCTATCTATGTCTAGCACTAACCTCCTCCCCTCCTACACCTAACACAAACTCCCTGCTGCTTACACCTAACACTACACCTGAGTGCAGCCAATAATGGTAGTCGGCTGTAGAAATAGCCAATACAGTTATTCAGCTGTAGGTGCACCGCTATGATCCAGAGTTTGGGCATAGAGTAGCCTAACTTTAGTGCCGATGTTCAGCCCCGCCACATTATATCTCCAATTACTAATTATAGTCTATGGCGGCACCCAAGTTCTGAATAGGGACCCAGAGGGATATCTAGAGGGGTGCGGGCATGGCTTATGCCATGGGCGCCAAATCACCAAGGACGCCATGCCTGCCCCTGTGCCTCCCTGTCACTCAGACCTCAGATCAGATTAATTCTGTTATCTGGGGAAATAAGAGGTATAAGAGGGAAATAAGAGGTAGTCCCCAAAAAGTAACTTCAGCAATATCCTGAGACAGAAAACGCAGGCAACCATAACACATGTACGTGAGAAAGGTTTTTAGAGGGGAAGGGGGCGCTCAGGGCCAGTTCAAGTAATAATTGGGCCCTAGGGCAAGATTAGCCTAGGGGCCCCCCAACAAACACCACCCCGACCAAAAAGCGTCATTAGAGGTCCTTTGTTGCAGGCAAATTTCCCTCCTAGGCCCCTGAGCTGGCTGCTCACCCTCCCACAATCACCTCCCAACTTAACAGACTCTGCAGAGTCCCTGGGGAGCAACAGTTAAGATGGGGGAGGGACACCTTGGGGGCCCCTACAGGCTCTGGGGCCCTGGGGCAATTGCCCATTTTTTCCTATGGTAGCTCTGGCCCTGGGGGCACTGACTGAGTGTGTCTATGTGTGTGTAGGGGGAAGGGGGGGCACAATTTCAGATACGCCCCTGTAGTGACCCACCCCTTTCTACCTCACAAATTCAAATAAAGAATCCTAACACAGAATCCTTATATCACAGCGCTATAAGACTGGTCACAGGGCCACTGCCCCCTCCTCCCCAGGCAGTGTGTAGCACTCAGGCAACATAGACATATAGACATAATGGTGACAGGATAGAACCAGTGGCGTAGCTAAGAAGCTATGGCCCCCAGTGCAAGTTCTACATTGGGACTCCCAAGCACTATACATAACAATTGATACAGCGCACCAAAACCTGCCAAGGACAACCACAGTGTCAGAGGTGCACGAAGAGGATGGGGAACTGTTTTGTAATGATTACTGTTATTCAAAGCATCTATAGAAGTGATTATTACCGGCACATGACCAATAGAGAGCTAATTCTGTGGTTGAGGGATGGTCGCTCTGGCCCAAGGGCCCTGGTGCAGTATGCTACTGGATAGAACGGTATAGTTGCTTATGCATGTCATTCCATTAACCACTTTACCCCCGGCGGTACGAATTTCTCTGTCCCTTTTTTCCCTCCTAAAAAACCAGGGACGGAGAAATCCGTACCTTCCGCGCTCCCGCCGCTGTCCGCGCTACCGCCGCTCGTGCGCGCGCACCCGCCGCTCGTGCACGCCGCCGCCCGCTTGCCCGGAGATCAATGAACGGGAAAATCCATTCCCGTTCGTTGATCTAAGCCCCCGCAATGATCTGCTGCTTCTTTCAGAAACAGCGAGATCATTGTGATTCTCCCAGCCTCCTACTGCTTCCTGTAAGCGTCCTTCCGGTCGTTTACAGGTCGCATGTAAACATACTCACTGTGGCCATCTTGTGTCCAAATAGTAAACTGCACCCTAATGCATTTTACACATACAAATAAATTGTTTTACATAATAAATTAACTCATTACCTCCCACACTCCCCAATTTTTTTTTTTTGTAATTTAAAAAAAAAAAATATATATATATACAATAAAAAAAAAAACATAAATAGTTACCTTAGGGACTGAACTTTTTAAATATTTATGTCAAGAGGGTATAACACTGTTACTTTATAAACTACGGGCTTGTAATTAGGGATGGACGCAAAACTGAAAAAAATGCACCTTTATTTCCAAATAAAATATTGGGGCCAAACATTGTGATAGGGACATAATTTAAACGGTTTTATAATCGGGAATAATGGGCAAATAAATTTCATGGGTTTTAATTACAGTAGCATGCATTATTTAAAAACTATAATGGCCGAAAACTGAAAAAAATAATTTTTTCCCACATTTTTTCCTATTTTCCCCATTAAAACACATTTAGAATAAAATAATTCTTGGCATAATGTCCCACCTAAAGAAAGCATAATTGGTGGCGGAAAAAACAAGATATAGTTCATTTCATTGCGATAAGTAATAATAAAGTTATAGACGAATGAATGGACGGAGCGCTGAAAGGTGAAAATTGCTCTGGTGGTCAGGGGGTAAAACCCCTCAGTGGTGAAGTGGTTAAAGTATTGTCTTGAAATGATCACACAGTATGCCCCACAAGTAGTCAACCATTGCAAGAGACCAATGAAGTCAAGAAGCCAATAATAAGTGAAAACCCGAGAGTGACTAACCCTGTAATACTGGTTCATGGCTTTGTGGTACTGTATATGAGGACTGTAGTTGTGGTAGACAAATCCTCTCATTTTTTTTTTTTTTTTCTACAAACAGGAGCACCAGTTTCTCAGCTGCCACAAAATAAAAGGAAAAGGCTAACATATGAGAGTATCCCAGGAAGATATGATGGTCAAACACGCCTGAAATTCTTTTAAGAAAAATTGTGATCATTTTAAAGCTTGTTTCATACGATTGTGATTCTGGCCCATGTGTAATGCACTTTTTCTCCTAGGTGATATTTACACACCTTGTGATAAAATGCCTTTTAAGCCACCAGCAAGCAGGAAATACTCAAAATAATTTTGATGGTACTTTTTCACCAACTTTTAGGTATGTTTTCAATTGTAAAGTTAACAAAAGATATTTGGAGAGAAGATGAAAATTATCTCCTAGGAGATAACTCAGGAGAAAAAGTGAATTGCATATGGCCCTCTGACTTTAACCACTTGCCGACCGCGCACTCATAACGTGCGTCGGCTAAGCGGCAGCTGCAGGACCAGCGACGCAGATCTGCGTCGCCGGCTGCAGGCTAATTAATCAGGAAACAGCCGCTCGCGCGAGCGGCTGCTTCCTGTCAATTCACGGCGGGGGGCTCCGTGAAAAGCCTGCGGGCCGCCGATCGCGGCTCACAGGATAAATGTAAACACAAGCGGAAATAATCCGCTTTGTTTACATTTGTACAACGCTGCTAACAGTAGTAGCGTTGTACTAGATCAGCGATCCCCGGCCAATCAGCGGCCGGGGATCGCTGTAACATGACAGGCAGGAGCCTGTTAGAGGCTGCACAGGACAGATCCGTTCCTGTGCAGCCTCCGATCTCCGGGGAAGGGAGGGAGGAGAGGGAGAGGGGAAATCCTGCGGTGGAGGGGGCTTTGAGGTGCCCCCCCCCCGCCAGCCACACGCAGGCAGGAGCGATCAGACCCCCCCCCCCCAGCACATCATCCCCTTAGTGGGGAAAAAAGGGGGGCGATCTGGTCGCTCTGCCTGGTGTTTGATCTGTGCTGGGGGCTGTAGAGCCCACCCAGCACAGATCAGCGCTGGTCCTTAAGGGGGGGTAAAGGCTGGATCATCAAGTGGTTAATAAAGACATGGCTATATAAGCTGTATGCATACCAACACTGTCATATCTGCTTCAGTTAAAAGAGTCTACCTTACACGATTCTCCTTTCCCTGTTTGAAATCAGTTATGTGGCAACACATTTCACATTTTTGATAGCCTCAACATTAAAAAACAGATTTATGTGCTAACGGTGAAATCTTCTTTTCTTCACATACAGGACTCATCACCACCTTCTTCAGGGGCAAGTAGGAGGCAGGGGGTAACTACCTTAACACAGGTGGTGGCAGGCCTCTAGATGATCTCTTTAATAAAAGGGATCATATTTATCCACATACATGTAATTAAGGTACTGGAAAGTTTGGGGGCAGGGTAAAGTCAAAAAACAGCTCACCCTGCTCCTCCACAAGTCCTGGCGGTGTTCTTTACTATTCCCGCTCCAGGCAGCCATTGACTCAGGGGTAAGGCGCAATTCAGCTTCCAGCTATTGCTGGCGGCCAAATTACCCTGTTTTTATCGTAATTTGGGCTCTGTCTTTTGAAGGTACTCAAATTACTGAGCGCCACTTATAGCCATAATTACGGCCCATGGCAGCAGTGGCTGCTCCAGTGCAGTTTTTACCTGATTCGACTTCTACCCCAGGTGGAATGAATATTTGTGTACATTAGTACCCCTTACTGATTTAACTCATTTTTTAATTACATGTCAATACTTTTGAAATAAGGGTTCCACACCCACATTCTTAAAGATCCCCAGGCCACATATGCTTTTACTGCTTATCCTGAACTGATGCCATTGTGGCCAGCCACCAAAGGGGATTGGAGCTTAAGGGCAAACTGAATCCAAACAGCAGCACTACATTAAAACGGCGCAGGGAAACTTGGGCACACTATGCGCTGCCATAGGCTGTAATGTAAATTACGACTATAGTGGCGCTCAGACAGTAATTTGGGGGCAGCCAAAAGATGGCGCCCAAATTACTTTAAAAACAGAGTAATTTAGCCCTGAATCCATGGCGGCCTGGAAGGTAAACTTTTGCAGGAGCAGGGTGAGACGTTTTTCAGCTTCACCCTGCGCCCAAATTTCCCGACGCCGTTTTGCATGTATGTGCACTACAAATTTATAAGATTTCCTCTAAACTACAATTTTCCAAACTAAAAAATGATATCATTTAACCCCTTATTATATTTTCTGGCGTATAAGACCCAGGAATATCTTCTCAAAACTCAGGGTTGGTCTTATACGCTGGATGTCATCTTGTGCTGAAACTTCCGAGCCGGACTGGAGAATCTGCAGTTGCCACATATAGTGGGGGCTCAAAAACGTCTGCGGCCGTGTCCCCGCTGTATGCGGTGACCGTATGAAAGCAGCAATGGCGGTGCTGTACAAGTATGGTAGAAGAAAAGCCACTCACCAGGATTCGTGTAAGGAATTGACTTAACGTGGTACCAATGACGAGGTGAGGGGGCACCTCACTAGGAGGGTGTAAGTGAAGGGTGGAGCAAGCTGCAGGCGTCCGGGATGCACGGGGCATGAGAAAAAGAGATAGAGCGATGCTGTGCCCAGAAAAACACGCCTCTTTCCCCCGTCTGGCCCGCCCTTGTATCCTATTATCGTACCTTCTTCTTTGCCTCTCAGATCTCACTCCTGAGGACTGCAGTGAAGCAGCACAGGCGCGCATGTGCGAGATCTGAGAGGCAGAGAAAGAGGTAATAGTATACAAGGGCAGGCCAGATGGGTGAAAGAGGCGTGTTTGCGCTACCACTCTGATAGTCTTGGAGACAGGGATAGCTGACCAATCCAAGCAGGCTTAGTATACAACAATCAGCCAATTGCCGGTAAGGTACATCGATTACCATGATTGGCTGGTTGTTGTATACTGGGTACCACATACAGTACAGCACTAGTATCTGTACCTGTTTATACAGTACACAGTATACAAATGTCCAACTGTCAAGAGGGGTAGTCTTATACAGCGAGTATATCCCAAAATGTGTATTTTAACTGGAAAAGTTGGAAGTCGTCTTATCAGCCCAGTCATGTTATACGCCGGAAAATACGGTATGTTATTTAACTAAATATACTGGAAATAAAGTGGAAAATATAATACTTGTTTTTAATTATTATTATTTAGTATTTGTATAGCGCTGATATCTTCCCGTGCACTGTGCAGATATAATCACTTAACTGTCCCTCAGAGGGACTCACGATCGAATCACTACCATAAATTAATTAAGAAAGGTCACTCTATTTTCTCAACCGAAACTAGGCAGAAAATATGACTTTATCCGAACATGCAGACATCAATGTAGAGAGGCAGTTTGGGACATTACAGGTCCACTTCCTTGCCTCACATCTAGCAGCTCTCTTCACATCGTGTCCATCTCCTGTTGGCTTGTATGGAAGATTACATGACAGCCAACAAAAGATGGAGTTGATTGTGAGAAGAGCCTTAGGTGAAGATGAATATTGGAGAGAGAGAGTGCTCACAATGTGGCTGCTAACTGTGATGTGTCCCAATATGGTTCTCTATGCAGATCTTGCAAGGTGAAGAGAAGCAGTGATCAAAATATGTGGATAGTCGTGGAGGGCTGGCAATGCTTCTCATGTAGGGGGACATGGGGAAAAGGTAATACAAGTACAAGGGGAAACAAGGCTACACTTATGTCCTATGTCGTCTTATATACTGGTACTTGAGTATTCACAATAAGGGAATCTGACGTGAGAGGCATATCGTGGCTGCTGCATTTATTGCCTTTTAAACAATACCAGCTATCCAACAGTCCTGCTGATATTTCTGGCATAAGTGGTGTCCGAATCACACAATTCCCACTTTTCTTCAGATAGATGAATCAACTAGTCCCTCCCCTCTCCCCGTATCATAATTAAATTTCTGCCTGGAGAGTTCTTCTATACTTCTACATTACATGGGCACCCATGCTGCAGGGAGCCATGGAGGCTGAATGTGCCAGTGATCTGCCACCCCATTTTCTAAATTGGGCCTAGTTATATACTTGATATCATTACTATGCACATATATAGTGTTGACATCTGCAGCACTTTAAAGCCTACATAGTTATGTCACTATTTGCCCCTCAGAGAAGTTTACAATGTAATTCCTATTATAGTCATATGTTCCTTATATAGTCTAAGGCCATTCGTGGTGAAACAAATTAACTAAAGGTGGCCATACACTTGTCGATTTGCCATCAGATTCGACCAATAGATAGATCCCTCTCTGATCGAATCTGATCAGAGACGGATTGTATGGCCACCTTTACTGCAAACAGATTGTGAACCGATTTCAGCCTGAAACCGTTCACAATCTGTGGATTTAGTGCCGCCGCTCCCCCCCCCCCCCCCCCTGACATACCTTACCTGATCCGCCTGCACGAATCCCCGCTCACTGCTGTCTTCTCCGCTCTGTTCTGGTCTCCGGCATGCTTCACTTTTTCCTGCCCCTGCAGGAAGTTTAAACAGTAGAGCGCCCTCTGCCGGAGACCAGAGCGGAGAAGACAGCAGTGAGAGGGGATTCGTGCCGGCCGGAGCAGGTAATGTATACCCGCTACATTGTGTCGGTCGACGGGCATTCAAACGCCGCTAACGACGCACTCCCGACCCGCCGGCGACCGAGAAAAATCTTCAGCACGGATGGGTCGACGGGAACGATCAATTTCGGACGGAAATCGATCGTTCTGTCAGCGGTGTGCGCGGCGATTTCACAGCCGTTTCGATCACTGTGATCTAAACGGCTGTATATCGGCGGGAAAGTCGTTAGGTGTATGGGCCCCTTTAGTGGCCCATATTCAATTAACTTTTTCTCCTAGGCGATATTTTTAAACTTGTAAATAAAATGCCTTTTAAGCCACAAGAAAGCAAGAAAATACTCAAAATAATTTTGATAGTACTTTTTCTTTTTTTTTTAGAAAAGTCCTAAAAGGTTGTTTTAAATCAAAGATGAAAAATTATCACCTAGGTGAAAAAAAAGTGAATTGCATATGGGCCCACTATGTTTTATGGGATGTGGGAGGGATCCAGGCAACACACACAGCATGGGGAAGAACATTCAAATGCCGTGAAGTTCTCTGGATCATATTAAAACCTGGGATTGTATTGTTGGTGAGAGTGATGATATATAAACTGAATTGTAAGGAGATACAACGGCAATTACAGTTGAGGGATGTGTTGGCATTACTATCTGCAGATTTGGAAGTAGGCTTTTTGCTCTCCATCATCATGCGCCCTTTGGCAGTATAACAATCAGGGAAGTTGATCCTGTGGCTGCTGGAGGGACCCCGCATCCTCTCCATCCAGTGTTCCCATGTTAGCCGCCCTCTTCTTTCCCAATGCAAAGTAATGCAGCAGAACATTTATATGCTCCAGAGCTGGGTGGTGGGAGAGTATCACGCTGGCAGAACCTTTTTGGTTGGTGGGTAATGGTGGCCACCCTTGATTTGGAGGGAGGAGGTGGTCACAACTGGTACTGGGGGAGAGCTGATGGGGGGGGGTTGGACTCTGGCTGCATGTTATTGGGGGGGGGGGTCAAGGAGGCTGCACTAGTTATGGAAGGAATAGTGGGCAAAGGTGAGGAAAAAATGGCTTCAAGGCGACTGCTCCTTTTATACGATTCTGGGAGTCACCACAGGATTGGGTAACAAAGGGTGAGTTACACCCCTGGTGTGTAGTCTCTAATTGGTGAGAATCTGTGACATAACATGCTGCTCACCTCTATATTGGCTGGAAAGTGTAATGGTTAAGGGCTCTGCCTCTGACACAGGAGACCAGGGTTCAAATCTTGGCTCTGCCTGTTCAGTAAGCCAGCACCTATTCAGTAGGAGACCTTAGGCAAGTCTCCCTAACACTGCCTATAGAGTGCATCCTAGTGGCTGCAGCTCTGGCGCCTTGAGTCCGCCAGGAGAAAAGCGCAATATAAATGTTATTTGTCTTTGTCTAAATTGAAGAAACCTGATGCAATTCAATATTCAGCTTTGCAGTAACCAGCTTGCACATTTTTTTCAAGTTCAAGAGAATATTAATATTTACTTATGTCATTAAAAAACAATCTGCTTCTTTTAAGTGGTTCCTATTTCTGCATTTTTCACTATTGCATTTCTTTCAAGTTTACATTTTAGTAGCTGGATGAATTTACAAAATCGCCAGCAGGTGGCAGCTTAATCGTACTTAGCACAGTATACCTGGAGAATCCTTGTTGCTAGATGATGTATAACAGGTGCTTATCAAATACATTTTGATGAAGACTCTGATGTAATGTGTGCCAAGGCTATTAACATAAAATTAGCTTGCTTTAAAGATTAGGTTAGGAGTCACTTACGATGTGTGAAAATGTGTTTTTCATTGCTGATTGCTAGAGCATTGATGACTACCTACATACAGTTCAGCACAGCATCATGGCATTGAAAATGACTTGTGCCTTGTTCAGTGCCTAACACTAACCTTCCCTCCCCAATGCCTAACACTAACCACCCCTCCCCAATGCCTAACACTAACCACCCCTCCCCAATGCCTAACACTAACCTCCCCTCCCCAATGCCTAACACTAACCATCCCTCCCCAATGCCTAACACTAACCACCCCTCCCCAATGCCTAACACTAACCACCCCTCCCCAATGCCTAACATTAACCTCCCCTCCCCAATGCCTAACACTAACCACCCCTCCCCAATGCCTAACACTAACCTCCCCTCTCCAATGCCTAACACTAACCTCCCCTCCCCAATGGCTAACACTAACCATCCCTCCCCAATGCCTAACACTAACCACCCCTCCCCAATGCCTAACACTAACCACCCCTCCCCAATGCCTAACACTAACCACCCCTCCCCAATGCCTAACACTAACCACCCCTCCCCAATGCCTAACACTAACCACCCCTCCCCAATGCCTAACACTAACCACCCCTCCCCAATGCCTAACACTAACCACCCCTCCCCAATGCCTAACACTAACCACCCCTCCCCAATGCCTAACACTAACCACCCCTCCCCAATGCCTAACACTAACCACCCCTCCCCAATGCCTAACATTAACCACCCCTCCCCAATGCCTAACATTAACCACCCCTCCCCAATGCCTAACACTAACCACCCCTCCCCAATGCCTAACACTAACCACCCCTCCCCAATGCCTAACACTAACCTCCCCTCCCCAATGCCTAACACTAGCCTCCCCTCCCCAATGCCTAACACTAACCTCCCCTCCCCAATGCCTAACACTAACCACCCCTCCCCAATGCCTAACACTAACCACCCCTCCCCAATGCCTAACACTAACCACCCCTCTCCAATGCCTAACACTAACCACCCCTCCCCAATGCCTAACACTAACCACCCCTCCCCAATGCCTAACACTAACCACCCCTCCCCAATGCCTAACACTAACCTCCCCTCCCCAATGCCTAACACTAACCATCCCTCCCCAATGCCTAACACTAACCACCCCTCCCCAATGCCTAACACTAACCACCCCTCTCCAATGCCTAACACTAACCACCCCTCCCCAATGCCTAACACTAACCACCCCTCCCCAATGCCTAACACTAACCACCCCTCTCCAATGCCTAACACTAACCACCCCTCCCCAATGCCTAACACTAACCTCCCCTCCCCAATGCCTAACACTAACCATCCCTCCCCAATGCCTAACACTAACCACCCCTCCCCAATGCCTAACACTAACCACCCCTCCCCAATGCCTAACACTACCCTCCCCTCCCCAATGCCTAACACTAACCATCCCTCCCCAATGCCTAACACTAACCACCCCTCCCCAATGCCTAACACTAACCACCCCTCCCCAATGCCTAACACTAACCACCCCTCTCCAATGCCTAACACTAACCACCCCTCCCCAATGCCTAACACTAACCTCCCCTCCCCAATGCCTAACACTAACCAGCCCTCCCCAATGCCTAACACTAACCACCCCTCCCCAATGCCTAACACTAACCACCCCTTTCCAATGCCTAACACCAACCTCCCCTCTCCAATGCCTAACACTAACCTCCCCAATGCCTAACACTGGCCAGGCCTGTCGCTGAAGATATAAGTAGCTGGTGGCGGTGACAGGAGGATCCCATTGAGACTATGAGGGCACAGGATGGCTGCAGGGGGCTGGTAGAAGCCCCAGGTGAGTAAAACATATTTTTTTATGGCTTAAGTGTCCCTTTAATATGTAGGGTACTTCTGGCTACCTAATACTGCCACCTATGATGGGCAAGGGAAGTAAGGGAGAAGTGACAGCCAGCACGCTTGCTGTATGGTTCGGTGGTTTTTTTTTTGGTTCATGGAGGGTGACTTATAGGGTGCCAGGACATCTATGCCTATAGGCTCCTCCTGTGAGGTAAATCCAGGCCTGCATTGGTCTCTAGCCTTCTGCTTGCTATGGATTTTCAGGATTTTCTAGAGAAATTAATTAAGTACTTGCTTTGTGCGGTACCAGGTCACATAAGGAAACTTGCAACCACTAATCATTAGCAATAACTGCAGCAATTTGTTGCTATGATTAGCAATTAGTTGCTGAGGTGAAAGCACCCACGTGGCATAGCCCTTGTGACAGAAGGCACGGGGCTCCTAGGATGGACATAATGGAGAGCCTTGTTCAGTAAAGATTAAGAGACACTATTAGACTACAGTAAATGATACCATATGACTAGAAATCAGATCTCCCAGAACGTCTGCAGTTTCACAAGTCTCCTTTTCCTGAAGCTGTGTAAATTATGAATTTGTGTATTCAGACATAGTATGTATTTGGGTGAAAAGGAGGTGTAGAGAATAGATTCACACTTCCAGCTTACTTGTCACAGCTCTCACACTGTAGTTGTGAATTCATGGAATAATATTGCAGCAAGATCCGAGACACCTTTCAGGTAATGCTACTGCACAAATGTATGCTGAGTGATGCAGTTAAATACATGCTGTTTATTCATACAGAACAGATAAAGGAAGGAAATCTGATTTACAAAATCTGCAGTTTTCTTCAGCAATAGTTTTATTTATGCCAGTAATTTAAATCTTTTGATAGCTATATAGACCAAATGATCATTAGGTCAAGCTGCTCAATGCAGCATAAAACTACAGTATGGTTATTATTGCGTTATTCATGAGGGTTTTTTTTATTTAAAGGACAACTGTATTGAAAATTCTATGGAGGCTGCCATGTTTATTTACTTTTAAACAATACCTGTTGCCTGGCAGCCCTGCCTATCTATCTGGCTGCAGTAGTGTCTGGATCAGAACAGAAACAAGCATGCGGCTAATCTTGTTAGATCTAACAATAATGTCAGAAACAGCTGATCTGCTGCATACTTGTTCAGGGTCTATGGTATTAGACGCAGAGGATCAGCAGGATAGCCAGGTAACCGGTATTGCTTAAAAGGAAATAAATATGGCAGCCTTCATATCCCTCTCGCTACAGTTGTCCTTTAAAAGTGACAAATAGGAAGAGCTGTGCTTATTCTCCAAGGTGCTTGAATAGGCTTGATTAGGGAAAAGCTAAATGTTGTTTAAGAATATGGAGAATTTGATTAAAAAGGAAAAAAAAAATCTTTCCTCATTTGTTGCCCATTTAAAGAAGATTGAGAGTTCTTTTCCACTACGTTGCATTTCGCAATCAGATTCTGATCGCTATTGGATTGAAAAACATTGTTTCCTTTACTCTGATCTGTTAGTAGCACAATTTTCTTCCACGCGCAAATCGCTGCTCTGCCTCGTTTTCAGTGCGATTGACCTCCTATACTTTGTATAAATAGCTCGATCGTTGTGGTGGAAAATAGTAAAAACAATGGTGTTTCCTATTTGAAAAGAGCCCTCAGATTGTGCAATAATAAGGGTGAAAGTGCCCTTAATGCAAAAAGCAGTGTTTTAAGTGCTGCAAGGATTGGCAGGTGTCAGCTGCAGTAACTGACTCGTTCGCACATTAATCACTCCTATTTTGAAACTCCAGAACCCCCATTGCCAAGACCGCCGCAGCAATATTTATCCAAAGTTTTCCGAAGCTCTGTGCGTCAGTGGTGGCCACTGTATTGCGGTGGGCCAAGGAGAAAAAGCCGTGGGGCGTACATGTATGGAAGGGAATGCACCCAGACAAGCGCAGGCTGCAGACAGGTAATGTATACTTTACATAGGGGGGGGGGAGGGGAGACGACACACTCTTCAATAGAAGGGACCGCGCCAGGTTTCCTCCACCGTTGCGAAACTTGCCTGGCGTTCCGCGCATCTGGTCGAGCAAGTCGGCCCAACATCTTGCAGCATGCGCGAGTTTCATCCTAAAATTGGCCGCATTGTTGGTCAGGCATGCACTTGGCGGCACCGATTTTCATCAAATTTGATTCGATCAACCATCCAATCAAATTGGATGGTTGATCGGCCGCCAAGTCGCCTGATATATGGCCACCTTAACCACTTCAGGACCACAGTCTTTTCGCCCCTTAAGGACCAGAGCCTTTTTCTCCATTCAGACCACTGCAGCTTTCACGGTTTATTGCTCGGTCATACAACCTACCACCTAAATGAATTTTACCTCCTTTTCTTGTCACTAATACAGCTTTCTTTTGATGCTATTTGATTGCTGCTGCGAGTTTTACTTTTTATTATATTCATCAAAAAAGACATGAATTTTGTCAAAAAAATGACTTTTTTAACTTTCTGTGCTGACATTTTTCAAATAAAGTAAAATTTCCTATACATTTGAGCGCGAAAGTTATTCTGCTACATGTCTTTGATAAAAAAAAAAACATTCAGTGTATATTTATTGGATTGGGTAAAAGTTATAGCGTTTACAAACTATGGTGCCAAAAGTGAATTTTCCCATTTTCAAGCATCTCTGACTTTTCTGCGCACCTGTCATGTTTCATGAGGGGCTAAAATTCCAGGATAGTACAAATACCCCCCAAATGACCCCATTTTGGAAAGAAGACATCCCAAAGTATTCAGTGAGAGGCATGGTGAGTTCATAGAAGATTTTATTTTTTGTCACAAGTTAGCGGAAAATGACAGTTTGTGACAAAAAAAAAAAAAAAGTTTCCATTTCTTCTAACTTGCGACAAAAAAAAATGAAATCTGCCACAGACTCACTATGCTCCTCTCTGAATACCTTGAAGTGTCTACTTTCCAGAATGGGGTCATTTGTGGGGTGTGTTTACTGTCCTGGCATTTGGGGGGTGCCTAATTGTAAGCACCCCTGTAAAGCCTAAAGATGCTCATTGGACTTTGGGCCCCTTAGCGCAGTTAGGCCGCAAAAAAGTGCCACACATGTGGTATTGCCGTACTCAGGAAAAGTAGTATAATGTGTTTTGGGGTGTATTTTTACACATACACATGCTGGGTGGGAGAAATATCTCCGTAAATGACAATTTTTTTATTTTTTTTACACACAATTGTCTATTTATAGAGATATTTCTCCCACTCAGCATGGGTATGTGGAAAAATACACCCCAAAACACATTATACTACTTCTCCTGAGTACGGCGATACCACATGTGTGGCACTTTTTTGCACCCTAACTGCGCTAAGGGGCCCAAAGTCCAATGAGTACCTTTAGGATTTCACAGGTCATTTTGAGAAATTTCGTTTCAAGACTACTCCTCACGGTTTAGGGCCCCTAAAATGCCAGGACAGTATAGGAACCCCACAAATTACCCCATTTTAGAAAGAAGACACCCCAAGGTATTCCGTTAGATGTATGGTGAGTTCATAGAAGATTTTTTTTTTTTGTCACAAGTTAGCGGAAATTGATTTTAATTGTTTTTTTTCACAAAGTGTCATTTTCCGCTAACTTGTGACAAAAAATAAAATCTTCTATGAACTCGCCATTCTCCTAACGGAATACCTTGGGGTGTCTTCTTTCTAAAATGGAGTCATTTGTGGGGTTCCTATACTGCCCTGGTATTTTAGGGGCCCTAAACCGTGAGGAGTAGTCTTGAAACCAAATGTGGCAAAATGACCTGTGAAATCCTAAAGGTACTCATTGGACTTTGGGCCCCTTAGCGCACTTAGGGTGCAAAAAAGTGCCACACATGTGGTACCGCCGTACTCAGGAGAAGTAGTATAATGTGTTTTGGGGTGTATTTTTACACATACCCATGCTGGGTGGGAGAAATATCTCTGTAAATGACAATTATTTGATTTTTTTTACACACAATTGTCCATTTACAGAGAGATTTCTCCCACCCAGCATGGGTATGTATAAAAATACACCCCAAAACACATTATACTACTTCTTCTGAGTACGGCGATACCACATGTGTGACACTTTTTTGCAACCTAGGTGCGCTAAGGGGCCTAACGTCCTATTCACAGGTCATTTTGAGGCATTTGGATTCTAGACTACTCCTCACGGTTTAGGGCCCCTAAAATGCCAGGGCAGTATAGGAACCCCACAAGTGACCCCATTTTAGAAAGAAGACACCCCAAGGTATTCTGTTAGGAGTATGGTGAGTTCATAGAAGATTTTTTTTTTGTCACAAGTTAGCGGAAAATGACACTTTGTGAAAAAAAAAACAATACATATCAATTTCCGCTAACTTGTGACAAAAAATAAAATCTTCTATGAACTCATCATACACCTAAAAGAATACCTTGGGGTGTCTTCTTTCTAAAATGGGGTCACTTGTGGGGTTCCTATACTGCCCTGGCATTTTAGGGGCCCTAAACCGTGAGGAGTAGTCTTGAACCCAAATGTCTCAAAATGACCTGTGAAATCCTAAAGGTACTCATTGGACTTTGGGCCCCTTAGCACAGTTAGGCTGCAAAAAAGTGTCACACATGTGGTATCGCCGTACTCAGAAGAAGTAGTATAATGTGTTTTGTGGTGTATTTTTACATATAACCATGCTGGGTGGGAGAAATATCTCTGTAAATGACACATTTTTTTATTTGTTTTACACACAATTGTCCATTTACAGAGAGATTTCTCCCACCCAGCATGGGTATGTGTAAAAATACACCACAAAACACATTATACTACTTCTCCTGAGTATGGCGATACCACATGTGTGACACTTTTTTGCAGCCTAGGTGCGCTAAGGGGCCCAACGTCCTATTCACAGGTCATTTTGAGGCATTTGTTTTCTAGACTACTCCTCACGGTTTAGGGCCCCTAAAATGCCAGGGCAGTATAGGAACCCCACAAGTGACCCCATTTTAGAAAGAAGACACCCCAAGGTATTCCGTTAGGGGTATGGTGAGTTCATAGAAGATTTTATTTTTTCTCACAAGTTAGTGAAAAATGACACTTTGTGAAAAAAACAATAACAATCCAATTTCCGCTAACTTTTGACAAAAAATAAAATATTCTATGAACCCATCATACACCTAACAGAATACCTTGGGGTGTCTTCTTTCTAAAATGGGGTCACTTGTGGGGTTCCTATACTGCCCTGGCATTTTACGGGCCCAAAACTGTGAGTAGTCTGGAAACCAAATTTCTCAAAATGACTGTTCAGGGGTATAAGCATCTGCAAATTTGGATGACAGGTGGTCTATGAGGGGGCAAATTTTGTGGAATCGGTCATAAGCAGGGTGGCCTCTTAGATGACAGGATGTATTGGGCCTGATCTGATGGATAGGAGTGCTAGGGGGGTGACAGGAGGTGATTGATGGGTGTCTCAGGGGGCGGTTAGAGGGGAAAATAGATGCAATCAATGCACTGGGGAGGTGATCGGAAGGGGGTCTGAGGGGGATCTGAGGGTTTGGCCGAGTGATCAGGAGCCCACACGGGGCAAATTAGGGCCTGATCTGATGGGTAGGTGTGCTAGGGGGTGACAGGAGGTGATTGATGGGTGTCTCAAGGTGTGATTAGAGGGGGGAAATAGATGCAAGCAATGCACTGGCGAGGTGATCAGGGCTGGGGTCTGAGGGCGTTCTGAGGTGTGGGCGGGTGATTGGGTGCCCGCAAGGGGCAGATTAGGGTCTAATCTGATGGGTAACAGTGACAGGTGGTGATAGGGGGTGATTGATGGGTAATTAGTGGGTGTTTAGAGGAGAGAATAGATGTAAACAATGGATTTGGGAGGTGATCTGATGTCGGATCTGCGGGCGATCTATTGGTGTGGGTGGGTGATCAGATTGCCCGCAAGGGGCAGGTTAGGGGCTGATTGATGGGTGGCAGTGACAGGGGGTGATTGATGGGTGGCAGTGACAGGGGGTGATTGATGGGTGATTGACAGGTGATCAGTGGGTTATTACCCGGAATAACAGATGTAAATATTGCACGGGCAAATTGATAAGGGGGGGGGGTCTGAGGGCAATCTGAGCGTGTGGGCGGGTGATTGGGTGCCCGCAAGGGGCAGATTAGGGTCTAATCTGATGGGTAACAGTGACAGGTGGTGATAGGGGGTGATTGATGGGTAATTAGTGGGTGTTTAGAGGAGAGAATAGATGTAAACAATGGATTTGGGAGGTGATCTGATGTCGGATCTGCGGGCGATCTATTGGTGTGGGTGGGTGATCAGATTGCCCGCAAGGGGCAGGTTAGGGGCTGATTGATGGGTGGCAGTGACTGGGGGTGATTGATGGGTGGCAGTGACAGGGGGTGATTGATGGGTGATTGACAGGTGATCAGTGGGTTATTACCCGGAATAACAGATGTAAATATTGCACGGGCGAATTGATAAGGGGGGGGTCTGAGGGCAATCTGAGCGTGTGGGCAGGTGATTGGGTGCCCGCAAGGGGCAGATTAGGGTCTAATCTGATGGGTAACAGTGACAGGTGGTGATAGGGGGTGATTGATGGGTAATTAGTGGGTGTTTAGAGGAGAGAATAGATGTAAACAATGGATTTGGGAGGTGATCTGATGTCGGATCTGCGGGCGATCTATTGGTGTGGGGGGGTGATCAGATTGCCCGCAAGGGGCAGGTTAGGGGCTGATTGATGGGTGGCAGTGACAGGGGGTGATTGATGGGTGGCAGTGACAGGGGGTGATTGATGGGTGATTGACAGGTGATCAGTGGGTTATTACCCGGAATAACAGATGTAAATATTGCACGGGCGAATTGATAAGGGGGGGGGTCTGAGGGCAATCTGAGCGTGTGGGCAGGTGATTGGGTGCCCGCAAGGGGCAGATTAGGGTCTAATCTGATGGGTAACAGTGACAGGTGGTGATAGGGGGTGATTGATGGGTAATTAGTGGGTGTTTAGAGGAGAGAATAGATGTAAACAATGGATTTGGGAGGTGATCTGATGTCGGATCTGCGGGCGATCTATTGGTGTGGGGGGGTGATCAGATTGCCCGCAAGGGGCAGATCAGGGGCTGATTGATGGGTGGCAGTGACAGGGGGTGATTGACGGGTGATTGACAGGTGATTGACAGGTGATTGACAGGTGATCAGGGGGGATAGATGCATACAGTACACGGGGGGGGGGGGGGGGTCTGGGGAGAATCTGAGGGGTGGGGGGGTGATCAGGAGGGAGTAGGGGGCAGATTAGGGACTTAAAAAAAAAATAGCGTTGACAGATAGTGACAGGGAGTGATTGATGGGTGATTAGGAGGGTGACTGGGTGCAAACAGTGGTCTGGGGGGTGGGCAGGGGGGGGTCTGAGGGGTGCTGTGGGCGATCAGGGGGCAGGGGGGGGGGAAATCAGTGTGTTTGGTGCAGACTAGGGTGGCTGCAGCCTGCCCTGGTGGTCCCTCGGACACTGGGACCACCAGGGCAGGAGGCAGCCAGTATAATAGGCTTTGTATACATTACAAAGCCTATTATACACTGTTGCAGCGGCGATCCGGATGCCAGTAACCCGCCGGCGCTTCCGAACGGCCGGCGGGTTACGGCGAACGGGGGGCGGAGCCAGTCCCCGGCGGCTGATCGCGTCACGAATGACGCGATCGCCGCATAGCCACTCCCGCAGCCGCCCCCGCCGATGGGCGTATTGCGGTCGTTTGGGCCCGGACTTTGCCGCCGCCCATCGGCTGGGGGCGGTCGTTAAGTGGTTAAGGAACCAATCCCTAGATCCACAAGCATCTGGTCACAGATAAATCTATGTGCAGCTGGCACGCCTATATTCCAAGGTATGGTGTATACTTGTGACACACTGATCTGCAATATCCAGTGTTTCTTAACATGTTATCATTATGTACCCCTTTTAAAACCCTGTACTCACCAAGTACCCCCTAGCATAGTAAACACTGTCACAAGTACCCCTTGACAAATAGTTATTTAAATTGTAGTATATAATTGGTTCTAAATCACTTCTAAGCATTTACTATTGCTTTTAATTAGCTAAAATTTGAATTTGGTGTTGTTTAAATAAGATTTATCATTATCTAAAACTCTAAATTTGTTATATTTGTTAAGTATATCAAGCCCGAGTACCCCCTGGAACCATCAGAAGTACCCCCTGGGGTACGCGTACCGCACATTGAGAACCTAGGGTGTAAGGTGA
Source organism: Hyperolius riggenbachi (assembly GCF_040937935.1). Classification (NCBI taxonomy): domain Eukaryota; kingdom Metazoa; phylum Chordata; class Amphibia; order Anura; family Hyperoliidae; genus Hyperolius; species Hyperolius riggenbachi. The sequence goes on from NC_090646.1 coordinate 370,826,434, forward strand.
CCAGGGCTGTGGAGTTGGGACTCTGAATAATTTTGGGTACCTGGAGTCGGAGTTGGGGAAAAAATGTACAGACTCCGACTGCACACGTTTTTCCAAATGCCAACACTCATGGAGGGGGAGGGGGGATTATCAGTAGTACACAACTGGTTTATTACATGGGGTTGTGAAATGCTGCTTCTTATGGCTCTAGCCCTGAGTGGTGCTGTATGTACATTAGTGACTAGCTTCTAATTAGTCAGCCATGGTTTTTATAGTGATGTATTTTGATTTGGAATCTTGTGTGTTTTAGTAACCTAATAAAGCATTTTATCTTTGATTTGCACCCAGATTGCACAGATTTTTTTTCCATTGGTTACATGGTCAATGCGATGCTAATTATTCTGGCGTGCATGCAAATTAAAGGTGAATGGTATAGCGCTTGTTATTGGCCTGATCAGATTCACTTCCTGTCTATATGGATTGGCCACATTCCAAGCAGCATACCATTTCCATTACATTTGCAAGCAAGTCTTAGCATCTCACTGACCGTTTCTACTCATTCAAAAGAAAACAGAATTATTTCCAAATATACTTATTTTATTAGTCCTAATATTATACTACATTTCACAGGACTAAGTTATAACCTTGTGTAAAACTTTTTATATCAATATATTTTCTTTTTTTTCCCTAAAACAATTCTTCTTGTCCAAAGTATTTGCTATTTCTATCATAAATAGAAAAAAAGGGTAATCCTTTAGCAATCACTGGTTTGCATTCCAACTAATAACGTTTAAAACTGCAATACTGAAACTTCTCCATAGACATCTAAAGAGTAACATTTCCATAAAAGCAATCTCTCTCATAGAAAACAAAGTGATATAAAAAGGCAAAAGAAAAAGCAAAAACAGTGAATTGTGGAAAAACAACAAATTAATAAATATTGGAAGGTTGCAGGCTTTGGCCACACGTGGAATGGCACAGGGAAAGGCAGGCTGGATATAGTTCAGACCTTCAAGTGACACTTATCTAGAATGAAAAATAAAAGAATGATTAACTAGCAGAAATATGTTATGACAAATCTAAAATATAATATGTGCTTTTTAAAAATATTTTGTGTACTTTTCGTAGGAAAAAAAAAAGCTCCTGTGTAGGAATAGTTGGTTTTCTCTGGGCTGAGATAAAATGTAGTTATGTCACTATAGTAATTAAGAAAGGGATCAGGCAAGATAAGTAGAGGCACCTCTGTACATGAGGCCATTTCTAATGCATTACTTGCAATGCTGCTTCAGGTTCACTTTAATTCCTTTACATAAGAAACGCTAGCTGGTGCAGCTGAACTTGCAAGTGTTTATTGCTGTTCTACTAGTAATCAGGGCCGGATTTGTACTCTTTACTGCCTAAGGCCACTGTCAGCAGCCGCCCCCCTTCAGTATAGGTAACCAGTTCACCCCCCCCCGGTATAGGTATCCAGATGACCCTTCCCTCTAGTATAGGCAGCCGAATGACCCTCCCCCCCAAATCCAGTATAGGTAGCCACATAACCCTCCCTACCCCTCCAGTTTAGATAGCCTGATGACTCCTCATGTCCCCCCTTCCCTTCAGTATTAGCAGCCTGATGACCCTCTCCCCACCCTTCCCTCTAGTATAAGAATCTAGATGACTCTCTCCCCTTCTGTATAGATAGCCTGATGATCCCCTCTTCAGTATAGGCAGTCAGGTGATCCTTCCCCCAGTATAGCCTGCTACCCACCCGCCCTTCATCCTGTGGTGCTCTAGGCCATGGCCTATGTGGTCTTGGCTTAAATCCGGCCCTGCTAGTAATACATGAGTAGTGATAAGCAAAACATTTTTGTAGCCTTCCTGGTGGTAAGGACGAGCCTGACTCGTTGCTACAAAACTTGCTACAAGTGGTATTGACGAGCTAGGTTCGTCTAGGCCAGGTATGTCAAACCGGGCACATTTTTGACACAGCTCAAATTAATTGATGGGTCTGAATCAGGAAAGGTGTGGTCTATCAGGTAGAACACATTCCTCTCTTTCTCAGTCCATCCTAAACACTGGCATTGATCTGGCCCTCCAGGCCTGGAGTTCAACACATGTGGTCTAGGCTGAAAACATGCCTTGAAAAAGTGCACCACCTACTGGCAGTCGGCACATATTACAGCATTACCAGAAGATTCAAACTTACAGAATATTACATATTATTACATATTATATTACATAATAAATATTACAGAATTACAGAAAATTAGACTATGGAATCTAATACCATATTGTATATTGTACAAAGAATGACACTTATTGCCACACTGGTCTGAACTCGGCTGTGATGGACTAGAACGACCACCATGGCTAAGAGTTGTGCAGCAGACCAGAGTGTGTACAGTGGCCCAATTACGATCCCTAAAGATCTGGCATGTCGGACCTTTTAGCTATGCCTAAGCATGACCCAACAGCATTGTTCTTTGTCTGGTCTCCCTATGACCCGAATAGCCCCACTGCAGTCCATCATCAATGCGGCAGCCAGAATTATCCACTCCTCCCATCGCTCCACCAGGGCGGCTCCCCTCCGTGAATTCCTCCACTGGCTTCCTATCCAGTACAGAATCAGATTCAAGATATTGTGTCTGACCTACAAATCCGTCCACAAAACCTGTCCAACCTACATTTCTGATCTTACTCAGAGATACACACCAAGCCGCTCACTCCGCTCCTCCAATGAACTTCGCCCGACCGTCCCCCGCATCACCCAGTCCCATGCACGCCTCCAAGACTTCTCAAGAGCCGCTCCAATGCTATGGAACTCCCTACCTCCACCCATTAGGGCAGCCCCCTCCTTCAACACCTTAAAGAAGGCCCTCAAAACTCACCTTTTCACTCTGGCCTACCACCCCTCACAATTGCTCTAAAACCACAGCTGAACTCTGTTCCCCTACCTCTCGTGTCCCTACCTCTCCCTCTAGATTGTAAGCCTTTGGGCAGGGTCCTCCTCCTTTTGTGTCCTACCTGATCATGCACCTCCATTACTGTGCACCCATGCTATGCATTCGAGTGACCCTAACTTCTTCCAGCTCCCTGTAGTCTGTCAGCTCCTCAGTGTCTGTCCCCACTCATGACAAGTTTACATTAAGGTCACCTGGTGTGCCTCCTCCAGTGTCCCGTGTCTTCTCTCCATTGCGCAAGGGTGCCTGTGTCCTGTGACCTGATGGCATGTACAAAGGCCATTGCATCATCGGGAACAGGTGCCCCTGGTGGCGATGAAGAGAAGACTTAAGACACCGAAGGAGGCGCATCAGTGGTCAGGTGAGCTTAAAGGAAACCAGAGCTGAAAGGATATAAAAGCTTTAACATACCTGGGGCTTCCTCCAGCCCCATGCACATGGATCACTCCCACACTGCCATCCTCAGTCTTCTCCCTCTTCGGTACCGGATCCCTTAAAGAGACTCTGAAGTCTCTTAAAAATCATCTTTTATTATAAAATCCTGTGTAATATGATAGCCCTACCTAAACTGCTACATCCCCGTCGCTGTAATCTATCGAAATCCCCCCAGACTCCGCAATCCGAGCAGCGTTTCCGTGTGAGGCAGAGCTATGAGCCGCAGCTCTGCCTCTCAGCGTGTCTGTCAGCCCGGATTGCCGCCTCTCCGCCGCCCCTCTCAGTCTTCCTTCACTGAGAGGGGCAGGGGAGAGGCGGAGATACGCGCTGACAGACGTGTGTAGAGGCAGAGCTGCGGCTCATAGCTCTGCCTCACACGGAAGCGCACAGGGCAGTAAAATCCACGACCAAAAAAGTAGGGGATTTTGCGGGGGGAGAGGGAGGGGGGAGTTATGGGGGATTCAGATAGATTTCAGCGGCGGGGATGCAGCGGTTTAGGTAGGGCTATCATATTACACAGGATTTTATAATAAAAAGATAATTTTTAAGAGACTTCAGTGTCTCTTTAACTTCAGCCAGTTGTGGCCAGTCTGTGCAAAAGAAGTGTGCTAAAGCAGGATGTGATCACAGCAAATCAGAGCTCTGCAAATATATCAGCTGATCAAACAAAATAAACGTGTGATAAGATCTCCAAGTGTGCTGTGATTGTTTAGCACTTACATCAGGCAGCACCTCAGTGTAGCATTCTCAGAGCAGCGCACAAGATCTGGGCTCACGGAATGGATTACTTCCAGCCGGCATTCCAACCAGTAGAGCGTCCTTACAGGCGTTCTGCATACAGTAATGCTGGAGCTCTGCTGCTGCCTGGGAAACCTGCACAGATACATAGAAATGTGAGGATAGGAATATAAAAAACAAAGCCTCCAATCATCGTTATAGGGCCCACTTAAAAACGAACGGAATCTGATTGGTTGCTGACAACCTACAGAACACCTTCCCTATGAATATTTTACATACAACACTTCACATCAAATACAACATTAAAACTACAGGCAAAGATAAGAGCATTAATTGTCTAGGGGTGGAATATAATAGGCAGTTCTTGAAGATGAGTTTGACGATCACCAGTGTGAATTGGCCCTAAGTGTCCTATAGCCTGCAGAAAGACTGCAGTCTCTGCCTTTACTCCCTTAGAAAAAGTCAGCGTAATTAACAGCTAGTTTCACCTTCGGGAGTCCACAGCCTATATCTACTGGTGTGCTGCGTCCGTTCCTGTGCTTTTGCCAAGTTGCAGCTGAATTGCAAGCTACGGATACATGCTTTGGTAAATTGCAGCATGCAGTCCGAATCACACTGGCACGTGATTTGGACGGCAAGCCTACATACTGAATAGGCAGTGTTTCCCTATTTGACTCAGATGCGTGGAAATGCTGCATGTTCCACAGTAGTGGAAACAGGCCTAAGACATGAAGTGAAAATCATATAGGTTTGTGATATGACTGTTGTCTATGGCATTTGGCTGAATGGTTGACACAGGTTTCGTACATGTATCGCAGGAATTGAACAGAGGCCCCAACAGGATAAAATATGCTAAAAACTTTGAAATTGCTGAGGAGGCAGTGGTGGACTTACCTCCTCAAAGCAGACATGAAACTGTCAATTTTCAAAGGTTTAGATTTTTTAATATACACCAGAAAACAGTTGCAATGCGTTTCGCAGGTGTGGCCCCGCTTCATCAGGCAATAGGGGATGGAGCATACAGCAACAAGTGTCTATGTCTCAGCCTGACAGAGGCGCTAGGCTGAGACAAAGACACTTGTTGGTGTATGTTCCATCCCCTATTGCCTGATGAAGCGGGGCCACACCTGCGAAACGCGTTGCAACTGTTTTCTGGAGTATATTAATAAATCTAAACCTTTGAAAGCTGACAGTTTCATGTCTGCTTTGAGGAGGTAAGTCCACCACTGCCGCATCAGCAATTTTAAAGTTTTAAGCATTCTTTATCCTGTTGGCGCCTCTCTTCAATTCATGAGATACCTGTGTCCACCCCTGGTGGAGGGGTGATGTACCCCCTTCTTTCCGATCTACAGAGAGCAACTTCTGAATCCTGAGTGGGGACAGGTCTTAACTTCCCCACCTGCATTTACAGTGGTTGCCTATCGGGTAACCCTGGTTTATGGGTATCAATTTACTTACTTACACTATCCATTAAATCCAATACATACTACACTATATTGGGCTCTCGGTGTTTCTCTTTTTGTAGGTTTTGTACATGGTTTAACAATCGAAGTGCCAACCATTTCAATCTCTGTTGTGACAGGAAGGTCATTGGAACAAGTTCCTCTCGGGCAAAGGTACTCACACATAATTGGCAAAGCTCTAATTTATTGATGGTACTTAGTTGGGAAAGGCGTGGTTCATCAAGTAGAACCCCTTTCTCCACTTCTCAGTCCACCCTAAACACTGGCAGGGATATGGCCCTGGAGGACTGGAGTTGGATCTCCCTGCATGTTGCTAACAGACATACCTCCTTTCCCCATTTGAAACAAAAAATATATTTTGAGGTAAGCAGCAAAGATGGAAATGAAAATTCAACGATCTATGAACTACGGTACATAGCCGTTTTCAAAGATGAGTATAGTGTACCAACTGCCTGTACGCTTTTCAGTTGTTTCCTTTTGCCACACGGTCTGCATTTTTTTCCATTCTGCACATTTTTGTTCTATAAATACGGCCTTAAAAAAAATTCTGCATTTCCTCAGCAAACCACTACATATGTTTTCTCAGAGCGTAACAAGGCAAAAGATAAGTTCTTCAAGCAGAAGTCAGTTGGGAGGTAAAAGGGAAGAAAGGGCACACTCCCACAGCGATGTTTTCTGAACTCTGCTGAGAACATTTAATTTTGATTTTGGGACACAGTCCAAGACACCAAAATAGAGTATCTGAGGGAAAAAAAACAGATTCTATTTGCCTCATGCAGTGGGTGGGAAGAAGTAGTAAAACAAAATCTCAGCAACTGTTCAGATACTAAGTGCTGGTAGAGAACGAATATAGCATCAGAATAAACAGTACAACTACCTATACTGCGTAGCACCACCCACTGCAAAAGTCCTGCCCTCTTCCCAGAATCATGCAGTACTCTGTGCCTTCATCCGAACCCCAAGTAGGGCTCGTTTCCACCATAGCGAATCCGCATGCGGCGACGAGATGCGGATTCGCTTGGTACATTGAAGTGGCCAGGGCTGTTTCCACCTGTGCGGCGTGCGGGAGCGATTTGGCGGCGGGCCAAATCTGCACGGCGGGACCCACAGAATTCGCCTGCGTCGGGAATCCGTGCGAATCGCCGCTAATGTATTTAATAGTAAAAACGCATGCGTTTGTTACATGCGTTTTTACCCGCGATTTCGCGTGCGATTTCGCACCCTTTTCAATGTTATTTTGCCCTGGCAGTGTCGTGGTTAATCGTACGCGAAATCGCGGGTAAAAACGCATGCGGAAACGCATCTGCATGCGTTTTTACAAGCGTCGGAATGCGGCCGAAATCGCGTCGCAACAGTGGAAACGAGCCCTAAAGAGTTTTAGCAAATATGGCCATCTACGAGAGGCAGATAAAATAACTGTTCATATAAGATCCAGATTGTGAATCTGCCTCTTACTGCAAAAAAGATCAGTTATGCATGCGCGTGCCACACACACACACACACACACACACTCATATCAAAATAAAACAAACTTAATCAAAGCAAATATAATCCACATAAACAGGATGTAAGTACAAAAAAATAATATATTGCACTGAGATAATCCTCTCGTCTCATTGTCTGCCTTGTGGTTCAGTATGTTTTTACAAGGTCTATTTTAGGAAATGGATTTTGAACGTTTCAAGAGCAAAGCAATGTTCTATTTCCATTCTCAATGTTTGTAACTTTCCCACAAACTAATGCTATGCTCTCCAGGAATTAATTGTAGACAGTGGTCAGCGGGTTTAACTAAATGCAGGAAAGAATTCAGCAAATGTTTCTACTCCAGGTGCTGTTATGACAATGTTCCACAAAAGATACTAAAAAAGCCAGTTACATTTAAGAAAATTTGAGTTAAAGGAAACACAGTGAAAAATTCACACATGCATTAAAATGTGAATGTAGTCTAATGGTTCATTTCCAAATGAACGCTTTAAGCTGCGCTTATGGAAACGCGATTCCAGGGACATCAGAGAGTAGATAGACTGCATTGTCTGATGTTTCTGTACATGCTCTGCGATTCACCACTAAATTGCACGCATTTTGACCCAGTTGTGCCGCAATCCCATTATAAATGAACGGGATTGCAAGCGCCGCCCCCCCAGGGGAATAGCATGCAACACAGAGCCGCGCTGACGCGCGGCCACCTGCGTTGCAGTGGAAACGGGCCCTAAACATACCATTAATAACTTATAGGACCATGGTCGCAAAAAAATTTAAAGTTTTAAACACATGTATATAAAATGTACCTTAATCAAAGAGTAAAACAAACCAGAAAATTACCTTTCTCCTGTTTCTGTCACTTAAGCTCAACACACACCATACAATCTTGGTTGTACAGATTTACCAAATCTATGTAGTATAAGGGCCAACAGATTGAAAATACCTTGAATGATTAATTGGATAAGCTCTTATACTACATGAAAGTGGTAAGATTGAACAGCCTAGATTGTATGGTGTGTGTTGAGCCTTAGGCAGTAAAAATCTGACAGATCTGACTGATTTTTAAAGGGAGTCTGAAGCGAATATAAAAGACAAAACAAAACAAAAAGATACTCTCCTGAGGAGAGGTAAGATTCTGGGTTCTAATGAGCCTTCCTGTTCCTCTCCTGGTCCCCTCATTCCAGCGCTGGCTACTCTGTTAGCAGTCTCTGACCGATCGGTCGACACTGCTCTCTGCCGCTGCCCGAGGCTTCGGGAGTCTACGGGAGCAAGAACGCAGGGACCATGAAAGGAGCGGGAAGGCTAATTAGGACCCAGAGCCTTCCCTTTCCTTGGGCAAGTATCTGGCTTTATTTAGTTTTTTTAACTACTTTGGGCGTGACCGCGGCTGCAACCCCAGGTCCTGGAGCCGGCTACTGAAGGAGTTCGCGCGCATCTCCTTCTCGGGAGGGGGGGGGGGGGCGGATTCCCCCCCCCCTCTTCAGTCTCCGAGCGGGACTGTTAGACAGCGTGATCGCCGTCTATTTACACAGTACAGCGCTGCGGTCGGCAGCAGAAGCCTATGACAGCTGATCGCGTGAATGGCCGGCTGGGGGGAGGGAGGGGATTTCTAAATAAAAAAAACAAAAAACAGACACAGTAAAAACAAATTACAAAAACACGAACATAAATATTTATTAAAAAAAAAAAGAAACATAAGGGGGGTGATCAGACCCCTCCAACAGAGAGCTCTGTTGGTGGGGAGAAAAGGGGGGGGGGGGGGAATTACTTGTGTGCCGTGCTGTGCGGCCCTGCAGCTTGGTCTTAAAGCTGCAGTGGCCAATTATGAAAAAAACAGCCTGGTCTTTAGGGGGGTTTACCACTGTGGTCCTCAAGTGGTTAAAGACCGCTTCATATTTACTTTAAGTAGTTAATCTACTCATGGTGATACTCAGTATTTGCTTTATTCTTTACAAAAGCCACCCCTGTTAAGATTCTATACAAATATTGCTACTATTCTGAAAGTTAGACTAAGCAACTGCTGTTCAGCAAGTGCTTTTGTACATAATAAAAAAAAAGTGAAAAATACCCCATGAGGAGATGGACTGGTCCAAAACCTTACAGATTTTACTACCAACAGACAGCAAATTAGGAAAAAAGTAATTTATAGTGCATTTTACTCGGGGAGAAATCTACCTTTAATATACGTATGTATGCTAAATTTTAAAAATGTTTGTGATAGTTGTCCTTTAATTGCTTGCCGACTGCGTCATGCCGATGGGTGTGGCAGCGGCAGCAGCCCCAGGACCGACTAACGCCGATCTCCTGGCACCCAAGTGCCTTCCAGATGCAATTCAATGCAGCCAAATGGTAATGAGTGTCAGCACTTTACATACGGTTACCCAGCATCACACGCTCGCCCTTAGTAGGCAACCATGTGGGGCGCGCAGGTATACAGGAGGAATCCCACAAGCCACTGGGGGACAAGCGCAGGCTGCGGACAGGTAATGTATACTTTACACTGGGCATGGTTGGGGGGGGGGGGACATTTTTCATTAGGGGGGCACAGCGTCGGGGCGGCGGCGCACAAGGCCGATTCCAGATGGATTTCAGCATGAAATCGATTGGGAATTGGCATGTGGTGTATGAGCAGCTGACAAATCTCTCTCATCAGATTCGATGAGAGAGAGATTTGTCTCTTGGTCGAATCTGCCCATACATTGCTAGATGTATGGCTACCTTTAAGAAACTTCAGTTGTTTTCTATGCAAAAGAGCTTCTCTGAGCTCCAACACCAAATTGGTCACCGATTTCTGCAGCACTATACATCAAAAAAACAGTGACAGACAGCTTCAGATAAGGTTCAGTAAGAAGAGAAGTTCAAAGGGTCATTAGCTCTGCAAACCACATTCTGTATTTTAAACTATAAGTCCGAGCAAACTACAAATATGACAATATGATGCAATTCTATAAAAACACTATATAAATGAAAATAAAAATATGAGAAAAAAATGTGAGACTAATTTCTTTGCTACTAATGTTTTATTCCTTATCCGTACTACACATACATTTCATTATATCATAAGTTGTTTTTTTCGCTTCAGCATCACTTTAAAGAGGAACTCCAGTGAAAATAATTTAATAAAAAAAAGTGCTTCATTTTTACAATAATTATGTATAAATGATTTAGTCAGTGTTTGCTCATTGTAAAAATCTTTCCTCTCCCAGATTCACATTCTGACATGTATTACATGGTGACATTGTTACTGTGGGCAAGTTATGTAGCTGTTTCTAGCTGCTCTGGCTGTTACAGACAGCTTTAAACAGCCATTTCCTGTCTGTGAACATTGTTACATTGTGGCAGTTTGCCCAGAGTACCGCGGTATTCAGAGCCTCTTGTGGGAGGGGTTTCAGCACAAAATTAGTCACACAGCGCCCCCTGATGGTCTGTTTGTGAAAATCATTGTATTTCTCATGTAAAAGGGGGTATCAGCTACTGATTGGGATAAAGTTCAATTCTTGGTTGGAGTTTCTCTTTAAGTCTGGGCTCTGACTAGACCACATTACCATTTACCTTCCTCCTTCAGCCACTGTGTGGTCAGCATTGCTGAGTGTGCTTTAGGTCACTGCAATGTTGGAAGGTGAAACTTTTTTCACACTGACAACTTTCTGGCTGTGAGCATCAAGTTTACTCAAAATTTTGATGGTCTTTTGCTTATTCTGCTTCCCTTCCATCGCAATAAGTCCCTCAGTCCCTGCTGCAGGGAAACACCTCACAACATGAGGCTACCACTAGGTACCTTGGTGGTCTTTGGATGGTGATCTGTATTGGCTTTCTGCCAGATACACTGTTTTGAGTTTTGCGTGGTCTTTCTAGGCGAGAGGCTACTAGAGAATACAGTACATTTACATAAGACACCTTCCCACCTTGACACAATCCAGGACTACAACTATGAGGATTAAACGAGTATAACGTCTAGCTAGGAGAAAACATGCCATGTTCACGGCCGCTGCCTTATGGCCAGGTGCGTGCATGCCTACCAGCATTTTAAATGTTGACTGTCTCAGGGAATGACAGTTTTTGCATGTTTGTTCAGCTGCCATGCAGACAAATCTTGAACGATTGAGCTTTTATCTGTTTCCAGGACTCAGATGTAATTCTTAGTCATACAGGAGTTTTACAACCTCTAATTTGTTTTCAGTAAGAGTTTAACTACAGTCTGACCACAGTCTACTGCATAGAACCCCATTTACAGCTCATTAAATTTTAACTCTTATAGTGAGAAAAAGAAAAAAAGCAACACAGCCTAGTTTAAAGTGAACCTCCAGACTAAAAATCGACTCAGCAGCACTGAAAAGGCCTGGTGTTTCTTTCTGGTGTTTCTTTAACAGTTTCACAGCATCAGAACTTTGTTTCTCTTATACAAGCCTCATTTTTAGCTGCACAGAAGAAAACTGCCCGGGCTTTTTTCCCCTGATGCTGTGCAAAGCATGATGGGATTTCTGATGTTGTTGTTCTCCTTCTGCTGTTTTGGTGCACATTTTTTTTTTGTTGCATTTTGAATTTGACATTTGAAGCCTAGTGTGTGCAGCTGGGAGGGGTAATCAGGACACAGGACAGTTGGAACTGTGTCTTATGCTCCTTGTCACCTCCTTTCAACCAAAAAGATGGCTGCCCCCATGACAAAGATGGCAGCCCCCATGAATCACAAACATTTGCATTTTCTTTTAAAACAGGGTGGGTAAGAGATTATATTACCTATCTATTCTAATTAACATAACTAATGTGACTTGATGACAGTATGTTTGTTTAAGCTGAAGTTCCCCTTTAAAGCAGGGATGGGACTATATACAGGTTAATTGCATTTAGGGTCACTTAAGATAACCTTTGCTTACAGTCCTCAAGGTGTAACATTTTCCCTGTTGGACCATTTCAATTATCCTTGCTGATATAGCATGATAGTAATACTAAAAAATGTAGAGCCTACTAGTACCACATGCATTAAAATGATGTAAAAGTTTGTTAATATTGTTAAATGCAATCAAACTGTTTATTGGATATTTTTACTGATAAAATCCTGTTAACTGAAGTAGATTAGAACTGAGGGTAAAATGCCTATTTTTTATTCCTTCATTCAAAATGCTGCAGGAATCTTAACCAGCATAAATGAAGCCTTACAGGGCCATTATTATGCAAGTCTCAAGCTACAGAACTGTGCCACCCATGCAGTCTGTTAGTACTGAAAGGGCACATCCATTATGTGAGCTCACTAGAGTGGTGTCTGTACCTACGCCAGTCTGACACTGCGTCTCCAGAAGCTGTGCCATGTATTTCAAATGTCACATTACTTTCCTTCTATGGTCAATAAAGTTAATACTTTTTAACATATAAAGGACATTTCAATTTAATTAAAACAGAATTTTACAAAGCAATCAAAAGTTTTAAGTTTTTGCAATTTATCTTTTGTTCATAATTCCCTTTAAAAGATCACTTCACCACTGAGGGTTTTTTTCCCCTTGTGGACCAGAGCAATTTCCACATTTCAGCGCCCTCTCTTTCGTTCCCCAATAACGTTATCACTACTAATCACAACGCAATGATCTATATCTTGTTTTTTTTCGCCTCCAGTTAGGCTTTCTTTGGATGGTATGTTTTGCTAAGAATTGGAATGGAAAATTAATTTCTCAGTTTTTGGCCATTATGGTTCTAAAATAATACACGCTACTGTAATTAAAACCCACCTATTTTTATTTGCCAATTTGTCCCGGTTATTCCAACGTTTAAAATATGTTCAATGTATGGCGCCAATATTTTATTTGGAAATAAATATTGATGTCGACGATCATTGATACAGGCATTTTGATCAATGAATGGGAACTGCCACCCATTGAAACAATAAGACGAATATCTACGCCCCTGGAGCGGAAAGAGACCAACTGCGAGGCGTTGATATACTGCCGCCGTCCCCGTTATTACAACGTTTAAAATAATTCCCTAGTACAATGTATGGCACCAATATTTTATGTGAAAATAAAGGTGCATTTTTTCAGTTTTGCGTCCATCAATAATTACAAGCCCATATTTTCAAAAATAACAGTAATAACACAGTAACATACTTGCCTTAACCTCCTTAGCGGTAACCCCGTGTGTGACACGGGGTAAGCCGCCGGAGGGTGCCGGTCAGGCCCTGCTGGGCCGATTTAAATATTTTTTTTTTTTGCTGGACGCAGCTAGCACTTTGCTAGCTGCGCCAGCACCCCGATCGCCACCGCCGCGCGCCCGATCGCCGCTATCCGGTGCGGCGCGCGGCCCCCCCCCCCAGACCCCTGCGCTGCGGCCAAATCAGTGCCAGGCAGCGCCAAGGGGTGGATCGGGTCTCCCAATGACGTCCCGACGTCGCTGACGTCGGTGACGTCATCCCGCCCCGTCGCCATGGCGACGGGGGAAGCCCTCCAGGAAATCCCGTTCTTTGAACGGGATTTCCTGATCGCCTATCGCCGGAGGCGATCGGCGGGGCTGGAGGGATGCCGCTGAGCAGCGGCTATCATGTAGCGAGCCCTGGGCTCGCTACATGATTTAAAAAAAAAAAATTAAAAAAAAACTGCTGCGCTGCCCCCTGGCGGTATTTTTCATACCGCCAAGGGGGTTAAAGTGACCCTAAAGTCAGGAATAAAAAATGAGTTTAACTCACCTGGGGCTTCCCGCAGCCCCCTGAAGCTGATCGGTGCCCACGCTGACTCCATCAGATGTCCCTGGATCGGCCGGCGGCGACTTCCGGTTTCGCCGTCACCGGCCGACAGGCTGGGAACGCGAGTGATTCTTCGCGTTCCCAGCCAGAATAGCGCCCCCTATGCTGCTATTGCAGCCTCCCTATGCTGCAATAGCAGCATAGGGGGCGATTTTCTGGCTGGAAACGCGAAGAATCACTCGCGTTCCCAGCCTGTCGGCCGGTGACGGCGAAACCGGAAGTCGCCGCCGGCCGGTCCTGGGACATCTGATGGAGTCAGCGTGGGCACCGATCAGCTTCAGGGGGCTGCGGGAAGCCCCAGGTGAGTTAAACTCATTTTTTATTCCTGAATTTAGGTTCACTTTAAAGCTGCAGTGGCCATTTTAGTAAAAAAAAGGCCTGGTCTTTAGGGGGGATTAACACTGCAGTCCTCAAGAGGTTAAATTATTTAGTCAGTGTGTGCTTATGTAATATCCTTTCCTCTCCCCGATTTACATTAAAGATGTCACAGGTGGTGACATCTTTAGTCCTGCCAGGAGATCTCTGCGGAATGTTTGTTTACTGCTCATTTGGCAGTTGGAAACAGCTGTTGTTTCTCACAATGCAATGAGGTTCACAGACAGCGAACAGTCAGGGCTGTGGCCCTGACATCACACTGTGGGAGGGGTTTCCCCCCCTATACCGGCCATACAAGTGATCAAGCAACATGAACAAATCACATGGTGAATATCAATTTATTGGTCCATTTTTTAAACTTCTCACTTTGCAGTGTGTTCATTTATTTTTACCTCTAGTTCCACCTACCTCTATTTGCACCCTTAGGCTTACAGTGAGGTACTCCTTATCCACCCCTGTCCGCAGCCCCCACATTCTCCTAAGTGTGGCAGAGAAAGGCCCAAAAGGTACTTTCATTCAGTTGAAATCCACTGTGACTGTGCACCGGTGACTGACAATCTCAGCCACTAGGACTACCTACAACCAGATACAGCAGATCATCTATTTTTTTAGAGATGCCCTTTTTTTTTCTTTTTCTATTTTTTTTTTTCATAGAATTTTTTTTTATTTTTAGAAAAGAACAGATTAAAAAAAAACACATTATGCAAATATAATATTAGAGATGCCTGTTTTTTGTGGTGGAGATGACACAAACAAAGACAGCCTTGAAAGCATGACACATGATGTACATTAATGCTCCATTCTGCCTTTCAATGTGGGGCAGAATCCAATTTTAAAACAGAATCTACACTGTGAAGAACACAGACAACCATAACAGCCTGTAGTATTAGGCTGTTAGGGCGCTTTTCCACTGCAGTGTTGAATCGCAAAATCGCTAGGTTTCCTATTTAAATTAGGAATCGCGGTAGGCATTTTCCACTACCGTGATTCAATTCTTACCAAAGTGCAATCACTTTCTGGAGTGATTTAGAGAGCGATTTTACAATGCAAATGCATTGCTTATGTAAAATCACAATCGCGTAAAAAATGTTATTAAAAAAATCGCAATCGCTGGCATTTGTGATTAGCAATTGCGATTGCTAGTGAAAAAGGGCTCTTACAGATGTCCGTGACCTTGGTGGTGGGAATAATTTACTCAGGTAACTTACATTGTTAGTGACATGGGGTGCTATAACTTCCTGACAGATTACATATGTTGTGTACATGGAACTACAGGTAGTCCCCGACTTACGAACGACCTGCCGATACGAACGGCATGGATTCTCTGTTTCCATGGTAACAAGTCAGAAAAAAATTTCAAATTGTTTTTTTTTTTTTAACTTGTATAAGCAGGTACAGAGGGCAGAGCTGACACAGAGGGGGACACTGGAGGCACAGAGGAGGTACAGGGGACAAAGATGGCACAATGTTCCGACTTAAGAACAGATTTAGGTTAAGAACGAACCTACCTATCTCGTTTGTTAACCGGGGACTACCTGTACAGCATATCTGATCAGATTTGTGGCATGCGGCTATACCCAGAGTGTACAGTAGTGTACAGTAAGTATGTTGGTTGATGAGTCAGTTTGCTTAAATAAACATGAAGGTAGATTTCCCATTTTTGGTTTTAGGTTGGATTCACCAATTTCATCTTTCAGGCATATGATTTGTATTATTTTGTAGTAAAAGTAAATAAAAATGGCTTCATGATATGTAGTATGAACTTTCAAAAGTAAGTTTTGTACAGGAACTCATGATAAAAGATCATTATCATGCAAAAAAAAACTAGAATTCCAAACCTGGAACAAAAGCGCAAGGAGCAGGGACAATGAAAAGTATGCTAAAATTACATTATGGAATTCTACCACAAAAATTCTCCCTACAACCCAAGAACTTGTCTGAAAACTGTTCTTGGAAGCTGGTAGCCTGCCAAGAGCTGTGAGCTGATGGGTGGTGGAAATCACCAAGGAAGACTGTCACCGTGCTATTGATGCTGTAACTCTCTCGCTGCCTCACAGAGCTGTGGAGAAGACCATCCACATTTGCTGCTGGCTACATATCCATGGTGGTCTGGAAACACGCCACTTATTGGGCAACATGCTGAAAGTACATTCCTGCCAGTGCTGCTCTCTGCTGGAAGTAGCATGACAGTAGGCATGAAAAATTGCCACAGAATTGCACAAGACTCGTGAAAGAAAACAAATAGAGCTTGCAAAAGGAAGTGGACGTGCAGTGAGGCGGCTGACTCTCTAACTTGCAGAAATTTGTAGAAAATACAGAATTTTATTCCAGGACATCATTTTAGCATTTATTTTTCTTTCGGGAAACCAAAAATTAATTGGTGTACTGAACCATGTAAAAATGTAATTTCAGGCCTCTTGCCCACTACTTGCAATTCTGACGCAATTTTACATGGGATTTGGTACGGCATGCTGCGTTTTTCTGCGTTTTTCTTTTTGTTTTGATGGCATCTGGGGAAAATCAGAATCGCAAATCATATTTGCAGTGTGCAGGGGGCCTCAATTAAATTTTTTATCTAATGTACAATTATAGTCGCTGGAGGACACATGACTAGAGAAGAATCATGTGGCAAATTAAACATACCAGAGAAGATGTTACTCTGATGATGAGTGATAGACTATCTTTGGTGCTGCATCAAATAAGAGGGCCCACAACCCACAACATCAAATGTCAACACAGACATCCCAGACATCCATCTGTAGTCTCAAAACAGTTGTGGGTGCCGTCTTAGATCATACCATTTACAGACTGTACCCTTTGTCAGTCACAGAGCAGTGAGTTGGGCACACCCACATCCGATGAATACCCAACAGCCTTTTCCACAGTCAGAATACATGCCAGAAATGGGACAGACTTAGCAAAAGCCAACGTGCTGTTGTGAAAATCCATTGCTGTCCAGATGTACTTAGTGCTGTGAGGTGCGCAAATGCTCTGAACAACGCAACAGACAATGTTGCCGCTCTTTGTTACAGATTGCCTCTAAAAGGAATGTGAATGCTGCCATTATGTATTTCCTTTTCAGCAATAATAGTTGCCAGTCTGTCCTGCTGATCCTCTGCCACTCATACTTAGTCATATACACCTTGAACAAGCATCCAGATCAGGTGTTTGACTGAAGTGTGGCCAGACCAAGCACATGAGCAAGCTTCCATTTAGGTGCCAAACAGCTGTAGTGCGAGTATGAACTCTGCCTAAGCTCCCACCCCTCCAGCCACTCACACTCCATGTCACGCACTGTACCACAGTACTGCATGATGTTTTATATGAATTTGCTCAGCTATGTGACTAAATTGCCTTTTGGAGAGTGCCCTCTCTCTTCTGGTTTCCTGAATGTGCTGTATTGTATACCTACACTTCCACCATGAGAACATCCAGCTACTACTCAGCAATATACCTGCTGTCAAAGTGGTGAGTGCCACATTTTCGAACAGTCAGTATCCCTTGTATGAAATGCACAGAGCTTTACTTACAGATAACTATGTTTAAGAGAATAGCTGCCTGCAGACAAGGAGTATAGTATACACTAGAAAAGGGAGTATAGATGTCCATTTCTGTGGGAGATTTCAATAGGGTGTATATGTAATTCAGACGCTGGGAAATTTGGGTGCAGGGTAAAGCCGAAAAATGGCTCACCCTGCTCCTGCAAATGTTCCAGCAGTGTTAATTACTAATCCCAGGCCACCATGGACTCTGGAGTAAAGGTGGCCATACACTGGTCCATTTGCCATCATATCGACCAACAGATAGATCCCTCTCTGATCGAATCTGAGGGATCGTATGGCTGCCTATACTGCAAACAGATTGTGAATCGATTTCACTATGAAACCGATCACAATCTGTGGAGCTGCCAACGCCCGCATACAGTACATTACATGATCCGGCCGGCGCGAGTCCCCTGGTCTCTGCTGTCTCTTCTCCGCTGGGTTGCGGGCCGGCTGGCTTCACTTCACGTCCGGGGACGTTTAAACAGTAGAGAATGCTCTACTGTTTAAACTTCCTGCCGGGACAGAAAGTAGCCAGCCGGAACCCAGCGGAGAAGAGACAGCGGAGAGTGCGGGGACTCGCGCAGGCCGGAGCAGGTAATATATAGCCGTTAGCGTCGGTCGTCGGGCATTCGAACGCCGCTATCGACGCACTCCCGACCCGCCGGCGATTGAGGGAAATCTTCCGCACAGACGGCTCGACGGGAATCTACGGGAACAATTGATTTCGGATGGAAATCGATCGTTCTGTCAGCGTTTGCGTAACGATTTAACAGCAGATTCGATCACAGTGATCGAATCTGCTGTATATCAGCGGGTAAATAGTTGGGTGTATGGGCCCCTTAAGATGTAGTTTGGCTTTCAGCTATGGTTGACAGCCGTATTTTGCAGTTTTTATTGTAATTTGGGCTCTGTCTTTTTGACAGCACCCAAATTACTGACTGAGCACTGCTATAGCAGTAAATTCACATTACAGCCTATGGCGGCAACTGGTGCTCCCAAATTTCCAGCGTCATTTTTGCCTGGCTTGTCCAATGGGAGCTACAGGAAAACAAGTCAGACAGGAGAGGCAAGGACATTCATACAGCACTTTATGCAACAGAATTGTAGAGCTATAAAGATAGTGTCTAAATAATATAATATAATAGGGTATTGGATTTCAGCCTGGCCATGTGGAAAGCTGTCCATTTTTGTGACTGCTGAATAAACATCCTTGTATACATGTGGTTATGTTTCTCCAGTTTCTTTCCTCTCCAGCTGTAAGGCATAGTGTTAGAAAAAAGCCAATTTTAACCACTTCAACTGCAGTTCACAGAGCCAAAAAGATTATTCTTAGCATGAAGCGTGTCTGGTGAATGTGGAAAGAAAGAGAGAGTATTTTTACACTGAACAGTTTGTACAGTCACCTACGACACAAATATATCCCTCCTTCATGTCCAGCTATTCTGAACAGGATGTATTGCTGAGAAAAAAATATTTGTGTTGTTAATAAAGTGCTCAGGGGCCTTTGGCTGGGATGCATGGACTCATGTGACCAGCAAATACATTTACATAATATTAATCAGAGAACGTTCCAAAATTAAGATCTTACAATATGCTATGGTGCCTCTGGACAGTAAGGCCCCTTTTACACTTAATCAGTTGGTGTGTGTTAGTAAGCGTTGGTATGCGTTTTTTCCATAGCAGTGCATTGGGAAGATTTCAGTTAAAACGCGTTACGTGTAAAAGGTGCCATAGGAAAACATGGGCATTACTTTGAAAATCAGTTTTCTTTCCATTTTAACTGAGAGCAACTGATTAAGTGTAAAAGGGCCCTAAGAGAGCTACAATCAGTGAAACACTTCTATTCACTCCGTTGCACTGCTTTCTTCACCACTGTCCCCATTTACTGTTTCTTGGAGCCTATTTGTCACACATCCACTTTTCCATGCTACACAGCAATATTGGTGCATCATTATCCCATTGCCAGGTCTATACATTAAACTGGGAGAAACAATACACTTCTGCAAATAAAACGTATATTAGGTAAATATTTGCTTGACACCTGCCATTGTTAAACTTGTGCTAAAAATAGAGCTACTACTGACCAATCTCGTGCCTTCGGCAAGATATCCATGGTCCGTCTCAGTAGAGCTCTTCAGGTCCCCCCCCTATAACCCCTAAACCCCCACCGTAATTATTGCCATGATAAGTGTTTATCTGGTCCTCCTATAGTCAGGCAACCTGCTCTGTTCTGTATCCAACTGCCATAGTGACTGCTACCCTCTGTCCACCTCAGAGAGTCTTGTTTCTCTACTCTAAATAATGATATGACCCACACTGTAACATTCCCCTTAGTGACGGCACCCTTGTATAACAAACTACAGCATTCCACTGCTTTAACTCTTTCTCTCTTTCGTCATTTCCACCCATTTCAATAACATGATATGGGGTTCTGTTTAAAAACCTCCCACTACAAACTAGAGAATCTGAGCCAGTGGGTAGCTGAGTTATTTCTTTAAACTTTACAGTCATCAAGAAATGTAACTTCTACTGGCTGTTAGTACATGTACCAATGCATTTTTCTCTTTTTTAAAGAGAAAGGAGATCAGGAACTGTGTTTTGCAGTGAAAGGCTAAAAAGAAAACCCCATGGTCTCTCATTGGAAGCACCAGTGATTTTGAACGCCAATTTAAAATACCCCAGAGCTGGGGACAAAAAACATGAACGAAACCCATGGTGTGCTAGATTACATTGGTGAGTGTCTTGGTGCTGTTTGTTGTCTCCAATTTCCCTTCACCCTTTACCCCCTTGTTCCAGGTCTTCTAAATATCAGACAGGATCCTCCAGTCACAGGCGCAGTTCCAGGTCTCACGTACACAGTGAAAGCAAGCACTCGTCCACTGACTGTGGATATTAACATAGGCACCTATGACAGCTCCCATATTATCGGCAGTTGGGCATCAGCCGAAGGAGAGTCTTAAGGTTAGGCATCATCATGGGGGTCTTCCAGGGAGGTGTTAGGCATAGACAAGCGGGTCTTGGGATTAGGCATCGGCAAACGGGAAGTTGGTTTGCATTAGGCATCGAGAGGGAGGCCTCGTGTGAGGTTATCGGTAACTATTACCAATTGTAACGATCGGTGTAACACAGAGAGAATCTGATTACCGGTGATCTGCAGTATCACCGAGAATACAGATATATACCCGATTATAGATGATCTGCAGTATCACCGATAATTAGATATATCTCTAACCTCTGGACACCTGAGTAATAACTTGTAAGAATTGGACTGTTTGAAAATCCATCCTTAGAGCACATGTTTCTAAGACAAAAGACTCACTTCCTGTTTAACTGACCTTAGGCGGGGATAAAGTTTGAATCTCCTGAGGGGCATCCTTTCAGCCAATGACAGTGCGCCTCCCTGAAGGGATGTGATGTATGGTGAAGGGGTGGAGTCGAGCAGGATAAAGGCTTTGACCATGTGCTGTGAGGGGGTCTTTGGCTGGAATGGGCTGGTGAGGCTGTTAGCGGGAAACCATGGCTAGGTAAGCTGTATCTGCGCATTGTGGGCTGTATTTTAGGATATATTGGGAAGCTGCACTAATGTTATGTATTAATGGATACATTGTGGGCATTGTTTCCTAAACTTTATGTGTGTTTATGGTTGGATTGCTCTGTACATGTTGTTTTCTGTAGTTCATCAGTATCTGTACCTGTATCGCAAATACCACTTGCAATATAAACTTTATTTATACTGTTGTTGATGTGTATTTCTTTGCCAAATGACCACCTAGAACTTACGAGAAATCGGTATTGTTGTATTTATTAATATCCCATTGTTGATGCAATATTTTCAGCAATATCGTATTTCTTACATAAATGGTGAGCCAGGTAGGAGGTGTGTTATGATTTGGCGGGAAAACATATTAATAGCTGTATAATATTGGATGTTGGATTTGTGATTTAGGTTTGATATTGATGTTATACTGCAGACAGTTTTGGGAGAAATTGTGCAAGCAGCCAAGCTATGTGGTGAGGTAGCCTGTGAGTTTCACTGTAAACTCTGCCTATTGTTGTGTACAGAGATCAAAGTGTTCGCATTGAATAGATTGGCCATTGACTTGTTTTGGGGGTAAACAGAATGGACAATGCTGTGGAGCTATTGCTTGGTAAAATCACAAAAGTTAAAGATTTCCAAACAATAGTTAACCAGATACAGGACTCAGAAAAACCATGGCTTCAGATTAAAAGTTTTATATCTGAGGCTATGTTGGCCAAGAAATATTCCAAGACAGAAGCAAAACATGCCTTGGTATTTGCAGCCTGTTGGATGGCAAAAGAGTTTGAATGTATGAGAATAC
Organism: Hyperolius riggenbachi; assembly: GCF_040937935.1. Lineage (NCBI taxonomy): Eukaryota > Metazoa > Chordata > Amphibia > Anura > Hyperoliidae > Hyperolius > Hyperolius riggenbachi. The sequence goes on from NC_090646.1 coordinate 370,848,460, forward strand.
AGAAAAGAAAATTAGAAGACAGGGTGGAATATTTAAATAGTGCAGTCAGCAGATTGACCATTTCTGCTCAAAATGCTGCGGCTCTAGGATTAAATAATCAGAAGACAATGGAGGCAAATAAGGAGTTGCAAAGTGAGAATGAGAGATTAACTGAACGTCTCAAAGATGCAGAGGCAGCCATAAGATCTTTAGCAGTGTCCCATACACAGGCAGACATTGATCACTCTCAGTGTTTAGCCCAGATAGAGTATTTGAAGCAACAGTTGGGAAAACACAGTGCAGTGGTTGCTGCTTTTAATGTTTCCATGTCAGAGAGTGATGAGTGTGACTGGGATGATGCATGGATGAATGAGATGGATGGTGAGGAGGCTTGCTATGATAGAGAGTTAAAGATGGCTCCTATAAGTACAGAACACAGGGAGGATCCTCTAGGCATGCTTATCTCACAGACTACTATTGTAAGACCATTGTCCAGCTCAGAAATTCATGCTTTAAGTCAGGAGTTAGGATGTATCGATTTGAATGATGATCCTATAGAAATTCTGATGAGAATTGAGCAGTTTGAAAAAGTGCATAAGAATCTGAATCCCAATATTGATGTGTTTGATGTCATTCTGGCCAGTCTGGATAATGCTCTAAGATCAAGCTTGCCTCATTTAGTGTTTACAGAACCCAGAATTAAACATAATTTAGTGAATGAGGTGTTGAAGTCTCTGGGTATTGAAGAGATAGATTATCATGCCCGTTTTGGGAACTGTACACAAAGAGGGCAAGAATCTGTCCAGGGTTTCACCGACCGATTATTTACCTTGTACAAATATACATTGCCAGTTGGAACACAAGGGACATTAAACGATGAACTCTATAAACGTGCGTTACTCAACAGAGCCCTCCCTGAAATCCGTAGATTAGTGGGATTTGTGATTTCAGCCCAAAGCTCTTACACTGAAATTATAAACTGTTTTAAGAGGGCTGAAGCAATGTTAAAAGAACAGAACAGGTCTTATCAATGTAGCTTGCCAATTATGGAGAGGCCTGCTCCAGCCCATAGAGTTCATAGTAAGCCCTCCTCCCAATTCAGAGATCCCTCTAAGAAATGTTTTGCATGTGGAAGCAGTAACCATATTGCACAAAACTGTTCCTTCCATCAAGCAAGAGCACCTTTACCACAGGCTTTCCACAGTAATGAGATACGGAGGTGCTTCCATTGTCGGAAACAAGGCCACATCAAGTGGTTTTGTCCATCTCTTGGAGGAGACAGGAATAATGTTATGAGAAATAATAGCTACCGTACCATGAGGAGAGAAACTGAGGTGTATTCTCCCAGGTGGGGGAACAGGCACTGTAGACAGGATAGAGCCTGGGTTCCTTTTAGAGTAATTGAAGCACAGAATGCACAGTTAGAAGCTGAGGTGAACTGGCTCAAGGAAATTCTGCAAACCAGGGCAGAATAATAAAGCAAAATGTATGGGAACTAAAACAGTGCGGAAGGTTCCAGAACCCTCTCACTCAGGAACTTTGTCAAATGTTAATAATGGTTTTTCAGTTTCTGTTTCGTAGGAAACCGAGGAACAAAAGAAGATCCCAGCTGTGTTTTGTTGTTTGTCTGTCTATGTATGCATTTATGTATAAAGAAGATCCTAACATATTTTTAGTTTGGAATAAGCCTCTTTATTTAAGGGATCATTTTATCTACAGTCAGAAAAGTAAAATTCTAAACTATTTTTTGTAGTCTCAGGTGCTGACTGTAACTATGGAAATGTGAATGGGTTGCCTTTGTTACTGTACTATAGTAGAGGGTTTTGTGAATGGCCTGAAGGCATGGCAGGTGAGATTGTATTTTTGTTTTCTCACCTCTTGTAAGGATCCATGCACAAAGTTGCGGGCCATTGAAATGTTTTTGAATATAGCGTTTTACAAAGGCAACAATTTATTTCGGGAAAACCAGATTTAACATGTCTTGTAATGTAAGGTCAATTGTGTTAATGAACAAATGGTAAGGCCTTGTTCAACCTGGAGTTTTTGTTTCTGGTTATGAGCTTTGTTTCAGGTACTTTGCATATACTTGAGAATTGCAAAGCACACAACAACAGTTTTTGCTTTCAATCCTTTTACTGGGTTGGGGGTTTTATAGATAGTCAAGTGGGGGATGTTTGCTTTAGTACAGATGTTTTGTTGCAGAAAGCACAATTGAAACTGTTCATATTGTTAAAGTAAATGCCCAAATAATTAAATGTACAGATCCAATAAGCAGGCCATATCTCAGCCAAGATTTAGCCAGAATTATTAATCAGATTCAGCAAATGTTAAAGAAAAAACCATGTGCACTCATTATGAGTATCTTCACCCTGGAGATGTGTTTTTGTAAATGCAGTCTGCAGTTAGAGGTCCACAAGATTGTATAACTGTGTAATGGGATTGAACTGTGTATGTCTACATCTAACAGAGATCCTTTTGCAGAAAGTTGTAATGGCATTGCATTTAGAGTGTTACAGTCCAGATATCAAAGTTGGTTATGTTTTTATAATGTTTTCTATGTGTTGCAAGTTTACAGAGTCACAATTGGAGATGATGCTGATGTACAGAGACATGGGTGACCCTAGTGATTGGCTCAGTTTGCAGTACTGTTGTACTTAGTGGGTAATATAGTTCACGCATATGCTTTTGAAGCTATGAAATCATAATGAGGTTCCATTGCTGTGCTTTGTCTGCTAACCTGTCTGTTTCAGAATCACGGAGTGTGGAGCTCTTTGGCTAATTTCCCAGCATCTGTGGAATGTGAGGTGCCGTGTGCCTCACAAACTGAGTGTGGGAGCATCATGAGTCCATCCTTGCTTGGTAAGTGGCATGCTTGAGTGCTGCCAGAGTGTGACATGGTACTGTCAGTGCGGGCTGAGTAAGTGGAGAGGCAGGTGTAACTTGCCATAGAAGTCCAAATCTCAGCAACCGCGCAAAACCACTGTGAACCAATGTGAGCTGGGAGAGGGACTCGGCAGAGGAAGCCACACAGAGCTGGAGTGTGGCCACCCAGAGTGGTGAGTGATCAGAGAGCTGAGACTGTGAGCTGGGCAGATAATTGCAGATGTGTGCATTCTAGGCGTGGCCTGATATTGGAGAGGTAGTGGATAGAGCATGTGCTAGTCTCCAAAATGGTAAACTTGGAAAATTATGGGTCCCATGCAGTGTCTTGATATATCATTGTCATTTTCAATCAGAAGTCCTATCAAAGCTGCTTAAAGTAAATAATGGGGTAGGACTTGTGATTCTGTGAACTGTGTTGTTTTGTGTTCTGTTATTTTGCGCAAATGTAGATTAACCAAGAACCCAGTGTGCTGGAACCCTGAGCCGGATGTGCTATCTGCAGACGTCTTGATAACTTCTGGGACTGAGCAAGAGACTGAATGCATCCACACTGGAGTCGTTATGAACTTTTACATCTGCAATTTGGAAAATATTAACATAAAAGGAGAACTTTTATGGACCGTTTTTGTGGGAAACTTACATTGATGGACTCTTTATATGGACATTGGAATCCAATCTAATCCCATTCGTGGGCCTATGGGCTGTTAAATTTTGGTGAAGGTTCTCTCAAAACTTTCGATCACCTTCAAGTGGGGGATTGTAAGAATTGGACTGTTTGAAAATCCATCCTTAGAGCACATGTTTCTAAGACAAAAGACTCACTTCCTGTTTAACTGACCTTAGGCGGGGATAAAGTTTGAATCTCCTGAGGGGCATCCTTTCAGCCAATGACAGTGCGCCTCCCTGAAGGGATGTGATGTATGGTGAAGGGGTGGAGTCGAGCAGGATAAAGGCTTTGACCATGTGCTGTGAGGGGGTCTTTGGCTGGAATGGGCTGGTGAGGCTGTTAGCGGGAAACCATGGCTAGGTAAGCTGTATCTGCGCATTGTGGGCTGTATTTTAGGATATATTGGGAAGCTGCACTAATGTTATGTATTAATGGATACATTGTGGGCATTGTTTCCTAAACTTTATGTGTGTTTATGGTTGGATTGCTCTGTACATGTTGTTTTCTGTAGTTCATCAGTATCTGTACCTGTATCGCAAATACCACTTGCAATATAAACTTTATTTATACTGTTGTTGATGTGTATTTCTTTGCCAAACGACCACCTAGAACTTACGAGAAATCGGTATTGTTGTATTTATTAATATCCCATTGTTGATGCAATATTTTCAGCAATATCGTATTTCTTACAAACTGAGTGTTTGGTGCAACAGTAATACTTTGAGGAAAGCCCCCGTACAGGGGGTGCAAGGCAGTAGGAGATACTGCCTAAAGAACAGATTCCTTCCAATGGCCTGTGACTCCCCAAGGGGCGGAGCCAGGCTGAGAGAGGGAAGGACTAGAGTGTGAGTGACACCAGTGGTGAAGTGTCACTGACAGGTCTGTGAACTATCTCCCAACAGGGGAAAGAGTTCTCGAGGTCGGACAGGCCAGGTCGGCAACAGACAGACAGATCAGGTACAAAGACAGGAGACAGAAACGGAATCCAAGGACTAGCAGAGTTTGGCAACAGAGTATCAGATATAGCGAAGTACCAATTCAGAGATCAAGAGAGTGGTCAGGAAAGCAGGAAGTCATAACAGATATAAACAATGCCTATACTTTAGGTGTGAGCTCCGTGATCATCAACACCCGGGAACTAGTCTGATATACAACAGAGATGAAATACAGTTCCCTAGTCTTGGGTGTGAGTTCCTTGATCATCAACACCCTGGAACTAGTCTGAAGTATAACAGATAGTAATACAGTTTCCTAGTCTTGGGTGCGAGTTCCTTGATCATCAACACCCTGGAACTAGTCTGAAGTATAACAGAATGATAATACAATTCCCTAGTCTTGGGTGTGAGTTCCTTGATCATCAACACACTGGAACTAGTCTGAAGAATAACAGAGAATATCAACACAGATAGCAAAAGGTCTGAGTGCTTCCACGTAGTGATCGCAACGGCAGACACCAGAGAAATGACCAGCATCCAGTATATATACCCTAGCGCTCTCCAGCGCCTCCCCTAAGTGCTGGACCAATGGGAAGTGGTAAAATGGTCAGCTGACCGGCCTGGTCAGCTGACACCTTTCTGGCTGTCATAAAAGCTCTGCCTCTCAACGCGCACGCGCGTCCTTCTGAACCTGTGTGGACTATCAGTCCCAGCCACACCAGATCTGTTTTGCAATGTATCTGCTGTGCAGGACGCGGAACCAGCCGCACCGCTATCCGAGCACGCGGCGGTTTCTCCGCGTTCCGCCATGCGGACAGATGTAGGGCCATGCGTGCAAACCACCGTCCGACGCGGAATCCGCCATGTTGAACGCAGAATCAGCCGCCTTACCTTGAGTACTCGCGGCGGCTTTTCCGCGTTTTCTCACACCAATATTTTATTATTGGAATTAAGTAGTGGAATATTGGTAACAGATATTCGACTAGCAGCTTTCTCCAGCGCCCAAATTACCGTAGCACGCTTTATATTGTATGCGCTTAAGATAGCTGTGGGTGAGCTGTTGGAATTGCAGAACTGGGTTGACCAAAATACAAATAGTTCAGCAGGTACGACATCATAGCCATCTTATTTCAATCCTGAATTTAGCAGTCTAGAGTTCAGTTGTAGTAACTTATGTAAAAGGTAAATCATTTTATAAAGGGGTTTATAAAGGCATTTAGAAAATAATTTGATTCTAAAAAGAAAAAAAAAGTAAAAATTCTGCCAGCAGAACCAACTTTCACGTTATTAAGTGTATTCTCCACACACATACAGTATGTAATTGGTTCAGAAGAGTTGTTAGATAAACACTTAACAGTACTGTGTGGGTGCAGCACATAAAAGGCTGACAACAAAAGCTAAAAAAGCAAGTTTATGCTCATTTAGGGAAAAAAATGACTAATATGCTATTCAGACAAATGAGAGACAACAAATTTTGGTCCAGCTGAATGTGTAAATACCCCAGAGAAGAGTACACACTGTGACATTCCTGGGCACTTTCCTAAAACCGTAATTTTTGTTTTTTTGGTAACATAAAACCTCCTACAAACCATTTTCCACTATCAGCGTTTTGACATACAATTAAAATAGTTTGCAGATCGAAAAATGCTAGGCAGTATTACATTAAAGTCACTGACTTTCTGTAGATGCAGTGGTGTAAAGCATGCCGCCACTGGACTCCAGAGCAGAGACTTGTTCTCTGGAGTGATGAATTACACTTCTCTGTCTAGCAATATAATGAACAAGTCTAGGTTTGGCAATGCCAGAGAACGGTTCTTGCCGGACTGCATTATGTAAAGTGTAAAGTTTGGTGGAGGGGGTAGTATGGTGTGGGTTTGATGTTCTGGGTTTTGCTTGGCCCTTTAGCTCTAGTCAAAGAAACCTTGAATGCTTCAGAATACCAAGGTACAATGGACAATTTCATGCTCCCAAATTAAAGGGGAAAAGTTTGGGAAAAGCCCCTACCTGTTTTAACATGTCAATGCACCAGTGGACAAAGCAAGATCCCTAAAAATTTAAATGAACATGTTTAGTGTGGAGAAAAATTTCTGACCTGCACAGAATCCTGACCTCAAGCCAATAGAACACCTTCAAGGTGAATTTGAGCAGAGTATGCAAGTGAAGGATTCCTGTCCAACATCATTAAGTGCCTGTCTCCACATGCGGATGGGAGCCGTTGCGGCTATGCACCACTTCCGCTCCCATTCGCATCATTTCCACATCTCTCGATGCGGAAGAGTATTGGAGGAGACGGTGGGCGGATGTGGCAGTGCGAGAATCTGCAGCATGCTGCAGATTCTTGGATCGCTCCGTACCGCTCCGCAAAACCAGCACGCAATGGAAACTGTTCCATTGCTGCACATTGGTTACAGTACAGCCACGGTGCGATGCGTCTGTGTAGCTGCATCACACTGCGTGTAATGGAAATGGGCCTAATGGTGGCAATACATGGTACAATTTTTCATTTTTTTTCGATTAGATAATTTAGTTCGATTATTCCGTTAGATCGATTATAAAGATTTTTCCAGCATGTCCGATCTAATTTTTCTCGAAAAACGGGATAATCGTTTGAACTTCTTGATCGAAAAAAAAAAATTATTTTCAACTTTCATTCGATTCGATCATTTAGATCGAATAAACGGGATAATCAAACGTTTTTATTGTACCATGTATGGCCACCATAAGGCTCTTCTGGAAGAATGGTCAAACATTCCCATAAACACTCTCATACACCTTGTGAACAGCCTTCCCAGAAAAACTCTAACAGTTATAGCAGCAAAGCCAGGTCCATACTAAAGCATTAATGCAGTGTACAACACCATAGACAAGTTACCCAGACATGGCTGAGAAAAGTGCACTGTTCAATGGAGAGGAGGGACAATGAAGTGGCGCACAAGCGGCTTCCGGAAAGTGGGGTAAGCATGTACACAACTCACTTGTTCATCGCTTATTGTCAGTTTTGTTTCGAGAATGGGGTTGGTGGATCACTATCTAAGGTCATAGGACACCTGTAAACATGATAGATTCTCGGCTGAAACCTGTTGGACTGAGTGATTGGATGCCTGGGAACATTTTTAAAGAAGGGCTGAGTGCAAGATATGGAGCTAAAGTCACAAACAAAAATAAAGAACTCTAAGGCTTTGTTCACATTATATATCGCCAGCGCAATCGCAAGCAATGAGCGCTTGTATAATAAGCGCTTTTCCCATCGCTTTCTGAGCGATTAGACATTTTTAGAAGAGCTTTTGTTAGGCGATTTGAGTTTTTCTCCCTGCAGAAAAACAGGAAGTGAACTGTTTGACCTGGAACTAAATAGCTGTTATTAATCTTGTGAAGAAAATCTCTCAAAAAATCGCTTTTCAAATCGCTTTGTTAAGTGCTTAGCGATTTTCCTATACCTTGTACTGAAGAGCAAACGCTCAGGAAATGGTGCAGGACCCGCGTTTGCAACTGGAAAGAAAGAAAGAAGAAGGGTTTCTTTTTCTTCCAAATATAATGATGAGGGAGGAGGTTAAGGTTAGAGAAATAACTGGAAGACAAATGCCGACACTACTGATGAAAACAGAGTGCCAATCTCTAGACTCATCAGTCACAAACTCAAATAGCCAATATGTGGTGCTGGTGCCCAAACCGCTAGCGCCAAATTGTAATGAACTCAGTTATGTTTAATTGTAAAATAAATATTTTATACACCTTAAAAAAACAACTCCAAGAAAAGTTTCCTAGTGTAGAACGGGGTTAAAACCTCTTTTCGGTTTTAAATGGCTAGCCGCTTCCTGGAAAATGATCTGGTCATCCCAGCAATTCCAGACCAGTTTTCAAGGATCAATTCTTAGTCATTAATATGAAATATAATACTGTATAAGCCATTATATAACATATCATACCGCAGGTGCACAATTCAGTCATCACACACAAAAACCAACACACTGCCTTATGTACACACATACAGACTCCATGAATAATCATCGGACTATTATCTCAGTGAAATGGACACTCGGATTTTCCAAACAGTTACATAGTACAGTGAGTGGCAGACTGAGCCAACGGCCAATGGCTTCTCAATGAAAAGGAATGGATAGCTGTGAAAACAGAAGAGAAAATGTTCAGTAAATAGAGGCATGCATTATTCAGAAGCCCCAGTGCCTGCAGGCTGGACACTGCACACAATTACTGAATTGTGTCACAGAAAGACACAGAGCTAGAGTGCGCTGCAGGGAAGCACCCACCACATCCAGCTGTGTTCCCGCCATGTAGCTGTGGAGATTAGTATATATTGATCCGTCTTTATTTACTCTCCACATGCTGTCAGTGTCAAAAATGTTCTCATAATATAACCTTACAAGCTAACTGAAAAAAGAAAATGTCAACGTATGCTAATAAACTTGCATCACAATTACTCATGTTCACATTTTATCCTATATACTCACCACACATCATTCTAAATATTTCATATTGAAAATTTGCAGGAGCCAGCAACTAGCAGATTAGAGCCAAGAGGCATGAAGGAGCCGGCAACTGGCAGACCAGAGCCAAGAGGTGTGCGGGAGTCGGCAACTGGCAGATGAGAGCAGAGAGGCACGCAGGAGCAAGCAACTGGCAGATGAGAGCAGAGAGGCACGCAGGAGCAAGCAACTGGCAGATGAGTGCAGAGAGGCACGCAGGAGCAAGCAACTGGCAGATGAGAGCAGAGAGGCACGCAGGAGCAAGCAACTGGCAGATGAGAGCAGAAAGGCACACAGGAGCAAGCAACTGACAGATGAGAGCAGAGAGGCAAACATGAGCAAGCAACTGGCAGATGAGAGCAGAGAGGCACACATGAGCATGTAACTGGCAGATGAGAGCAGAGAGGCACGCAGGAGCAAGCAACTGGCAGATGAGAGCAGAGAAGCACACATGAGCAAGCAACTGACAGATGAGAGCAGAGAGGCACGCAGGAGCAAGCAACTGGCAGATGAGAGCAGAGAGGCACGCAGGAGCAAGCAACTGGCAGATGAGAGCAGAAAGGCACACAGGAGCAAGCAACTGGCAGATGAGAGCAGAGAGGCACACATGAGCAAGCAACTGGCAGATGAGAGCAGAGAGGCACGCAGGAGCAAGCAACTGGCAGACCAGAGCTGAAAGGCATACAGAATGTCACAGAATTTCGCACTTTGACAAAAAATGACCATATTTATCTTCATTCATCTGGGTTGCTTAGTACCTCAGAACTCCAAAGTGGATAGAGCACTAGGGCCCTTTTTCACTAGCAATCACAAACGCCAGCAATTGCGATTTTTCATTAATTCTGTTATGCGATTGCGATTTTTCATTTGCATTGCATTATCACTCTAAAAATTTATCCAGAAAGCGATTGCGATTTCCAAATCGAATCACTATAGTGGAAAATACTTCTCATGATTTCTATGATAAAGTAACAACCCTAGCGATTTAAAAATCACTATCGATTTGCGATTCAGCTGTGTAGTGGAAAAGGGCCCTAAGAAGGGGTTTGGTGGAGGAGGAGGCATATAAGCCTTGTACAAACGCTACATCAGAGGTGGGCCACATTTTTTGACTTGTGGCCCGAGTCAAAAGGTTTACCAACTCCTGATCTAACATGTGTACAAGGCTTACGTATAGCCAGTCCATTTAGTGTTCTAATCCAGCCCACCAAATGCAGGACCAGATTCAGCCTATCCCCCTCCCTCTCTATGCAAAGTATAGTAGTGAGCGGAGCATAAATGAGGCTACTCACCCTCTCTCAGCTTCCACCGCTGATTTCTCTTCAGCCACACAAGCTGTGTCCTCTTGATGGCCAACAGCGTATCACTAGTCATGTGACGTGCTGGCATGTACATGAAAAGTACATGCCAGCGTGTACTGTAGATGGGACGCTATTTATGCAGCTGAAGGGAGATAGGTGCTGGAAGCTGACAGCAGTTGAGTAACCTCAATTATGCTCCACTTGCAACTCTGCATAGAGAGGGAGGGATGGAGGCAGGCAGGCTGAATCTGGCCGTGCATCAGTGGGCTGGATTAGAAAACTAAAGAGGTTGGGTACAGCCCATGGGCCATGCTTTGCCAAGGACTGCATGTGTACAGCAGCCTTCAATCCCCTCAATGCATTGCCAAGTGATTCGCTTGGTGCCAAGCACAGGCTAAAGGCATAGTTCTACTCATTCTGCCCACTTTGTGCTCTTCTGTACTTCCCTGCTCTATCAACCCTCTATCCTTCATAGCAACAGAACGGCGCACCAGTAGCCTGGAGGCTAGTGAAGCATCTGTACAGTTTCCGACATCAAGAGGTTTGAGTCCCACTTCCAGCGGATGACAGAATATGAAGGTGCATCTCTAGTATGGACATGGTTAGGAAGCAGGGTAGTTTCAGGTGCTATATTATATCCTCTGCCTTGCTGCAACAGATGGGGTCAGAAGAGGTGAAACGACAAGAGCTTTTGTTGGAAATGTTCACCTGCTTTCCATAGGATGCCTCAGTTCTATATGAAGCATGGGTGGTTTTCACAAGGCTGCAAAATCAACTCAAAACCAATTTCCTATGTGTGGCCATAGTAAAGTCTTTACAAGCACTACAGGTTTACTAAAAACTACCATGAATCATCGTTTCAGGCAAAACAAATAGGTCTGTACAAGGAATCCATTGTATAGGATTGATAAAGGAAAACGCTGGGCTAATTGTCATGGATTACAGCACTATCATAAGAATATGTGACACCGATATTATCTCATGGAAAACAGCCATTAATTGTATTTCCTGTTATGAAGTTTTACATTAGTGGTTATGTCTTATGAGCTCACCCACTTACATATACAACATATACTGTATGTGTGACTGGAATCCTGCCAACTCCACTTCTGATATCAGGCTATGGAGGACAACTGGGGCCAAAGTAAATTAAAAAAAACTGTGTGCAGCTTGGAATTGGGAAAAACAAATTCAACAGGAAGTGCAGCTGTTTAGCTCCATCGCCAGCTGATTACAATTTGCATGCAAGACAGCATTACTTTACAGCAGCTTATTGGTCAGGGATCAGCCATCAACATGGTGTTTGCAGGTATAGCATTGTTATAAAAACTCACATCATGCCAAAAATCAGCAGGACCCACAAATATATGGCAAATACTAGTAAAGGCAAAAGAAGACACACGGACACCTGGCGGCCGCTCTGCTGTGATATAGCCAGGTATAGGGAAACAAATAGTGGGTTAGTAAATATACTCACAAGTGCGGGTTGCTCCAAGAGGCAACCAATAGTAAGGGCATGTGGGGAAGTACCATCCCCACTCAGCCTTTGGAGAACATGTAAAGAGGTTGTGGCTCCAAAAAGGTATGTGCCACAACACAGCTATGGGTCAAGTCCCCTACCAATGTAGGGTACTTCAGATAAACTTTGTATAAAAGCAGGAGATACCCCAAAATGCTATTGATAGTAACTATCACTGTAAGAAAAAAATACTGGACCTGGAGGGTCACAGTCACCAGTGATGGGCATTTCTCCTAAAAAGGCACGTTATTTGACCTGAGGAAGCAGAGTATGCCATGAAACGCGTTGTCCCAAGAGCTAAATATCTGAAACTTTATTTACTTAAAACCTGCTGTAAGCCTCCTTAAAGTGAACATCCGGACTAAAAATCAACTCAGCAGCACTGAAAAGGCTTTGTGTTTCTTTAACAGTTTCACAGCATCAGAACTTTGTTTCTCTTATACAAACCTCATTTTAGCTGCACAGAAGAAAACTGCCCAGGCTTTTTTCCCCTGATGCTGTGCAAAGCATGATGGGATTTCTGATTTTGGTGTTTTCTTTCTGCTGTTTTGGTGCAATTTTTTTTTTTTACATTTTGAATTTGACATTTGAAGCCTAGCGTGTGCAGCTGGGAGGGGTTATCAGGACATAGGACAGTTGGAACTGTGTCTCCTGCTCCTTGTCACCTCCTTTCAACCAAAAAGATGGCTGCCCCCAGGACAAAGATGGCAGCCCCCATGAATCACAAACATTTGCCTGTTCTTTTAAAACAGGGTGGGTAAGAGATTATATTACCTATCTATTCTAATTAACATAACTAATGTAACTTGATGACAGTATGTTTGTTTAGGCCGAAGTTCCCCTTTAAGGTAGGACCAGGATTTTTTTCCTTTCAGTGATACTATATATAGTATTTGTGGGCTCCTCCTGCTTTAGTACGAAGTTTACATGACAAAGAATACTTAACTTAAACTTTATGACTACATTCCTGGGCTGGATGGTAGCCCAACATCCAAAAAATGCACCGCAAAAAATTCAAGGCATAATTACCTCTCCATAACCTGCAATTTCTACAGTAGATGAAAGCTGCATGTTCTAGGAATATATGCTCTGAAGCTGTAACTCCCTTTAGGGTGAGAACACAGCTGGTGAGGCTGGCATGAGTTGCATACCAAAGTAAAAAGAGGTGCCAAAAACCACACCGAGCACATTTTATAATAGTAAATAAAATGTGAATATTCAGTAATCCATATTATACCATGTAAAAAAAGGTATAAAAGTGCCTGCAATGTCCACTAAGTGCTTATGGGGGTCATACAAAGAAGGACTTTGCACTAATAAAACATCAGTGGCAGGATAAATCCGAGAGGCACTAATAAACGCTTCAGACTATAAGTTCAGGTTATTTACCACACTAAATGATATTCCTTGTTGTGAGCGATAGATCCTTGGCCTGGACAAGAAGGCCTCCTTCAGATGAACTAAATGTGTGTTGAGAAGTTTAGCCTCCCATCTGCCTGCCAAGAACTCCATTCAGGTGCAGATTAATACAACCAAATTTCAGTATTTGCCTCACAGATATCCATGTTTGACACATTGGGTTTACCCGGTGTGTGTGGTGGTGGTGGTGGTGGTGGTGGGGGGGGGGGGGGAGGGGGGGAATGAAATGTTGCAACTTAGAATGTCTGTGCTCAGATGTGTCTCTGTATGGTTGGCGCCTCTCTGATCAATAGCTAGTGCCCGGCCAGTGCATAAGTCAGCTGACAGGCAGTGAATACAGGCCTAAGAAGAGTGCGGCTTCTGTCCATTAGATACAATTTCAAGAAATATAGAATTGGTTCCAGCATGTTCAGCTATGGGTACATTACTTTGTCCAATGTACAGCTTACTGTACCTGTAAGTGGAATTTTGACTTTAAAAACAAACAAAAAAACACAGTTTATTTATTGTGTTCAGACCAACTGCCTGGGGTCTGTACCATATGTTTAGCTATTGCCTCCTACATTTGTCAATACTTAGCTAAATCTACATGTGGCCATACAAGGGCCATCAGAATTAATACTCTGAATAGATTTGGCAGTTGAAACACTGTATAGTAATTCCCAAATACCTACTCCTGCAGCCTCCCTTCCCCACTCCCAGTAACCTGCTCCTGCAAGGGACCCCTCCCCTAATGTCCTAACCCGCAGGGAGCCCTCCCCTAATGCCTACTTCTGCAGGGACTCCTCCCCTAATAACCTGCTCCCTCAGAGATCCCGCCCCTAATAACCTGTTCTTACAGGATCCCTTCCCCATTAACCTGGGCAGGCAGCATCCTTTTCCTAATTACCTGATCCTGCAGGGGCAACCATGCAAAAATGGTGCTCACCCTACTATTGCAAATTTCCCTCCAATGTTAATTACTATACCCTCTCCAGACTGCCATGAACTCAGGGGTAAGATGCAACTTGGCTGCCAGCTATTGCTGGCGGCTGAATTGCACTGAGTTTTTTTTCCCCTAATGCGCAGTACGGCTGAGCTCGTCTTTGGAAGTACTCGGGGGACGAAGGCTTCACGAAAAACTACTTTAACAATATCTGACCTAGCAGGTGGAAGAAATGTAACTGGGCATGGTACAGAAACAACAGGAACAGGAAGCAGTAGAAATAGCAGTTTAGCTTTAAAACAGGTTACAGCAAGAAGGTCCGCACCAATCCAGGATTCCAAACAGAAACTTTATTTAGGACGTATCCAATATGAAGATATGCACATGCATCAAAACGCTGACATGTTTCGAGCTATCTTAGCTCTTAGTCATAGCTGGTTAAAAAATGGCAAAACCACCTATAAATAGGAGGATGTCCTATACCGGCCACTCTAGACTCCACCCCCAAGGGGGGAAGTGAAAGAGGAAGTGATCTAGAGGTGGTAAACAGGTAATTACCTGTAGGAACACATTACATAGTGACACACCATACCCATCGGTTAAAATCAATATAAAATACAAAATGCAATATACAAAAAATTATTGAAATATGTAAAATTATAGCAAAGAACAGCGTGGGTGGAGTCTAAAGTGGCCGGTATAGGACATCCTCCTATTTATAGGTGGTTTTGCCATTTTTTAACCAGCTATGACTAAGAGCTGAGATAGCTCGAAACATGTCAGCGTTTTGATGCATGTGCATATCTTCATATTGGATACGTCCTAAATAAAGTTTCTGTTTGGAATCCTGGATTGGTGCGGACCTTCTTGCTGTATATTGTGGGCCTTGCTGACCTGATCGTGCACACTCCAGTGATTGGTGGGTAGAGCGGTGTTAACACAAACTGTATTTAAAACAGGTTAGGTACGAATGGCTAGAGTTGACAGAGCTCACTCTGATCTGTGTACATAGAAAGTGCCTTACACTGAAAGTGGCCATACACTGGTCGATTTGCCATCAGATTCGACCAACAGATAGATCCCTCTCTGATCGAATCTGATCAGAGAGGGATCGTATGGCCACCTTTACTGCAAACAGATTGTGAACCAATTTCAGCCTGAAACCGATCAGAATCGGTGGAGCTGCCGCAACCCCCCCTCCCCCCCTGCATACATTACCTGTTCCAGCCGGCGCGAGTCCCCTGGTCCCAGCTGTCTTCTTCTCTGCTCCGGGCTCCAGACCGTTCCTGCAGCTACTGAACCCTCCTGTCCAGGGGAAGTTTAAACAGTAGAGGGTGCTCTACTGTTTAAACTTCCTGCTGGGACAGGAAGTTCTGTGTAGCAGCAGCCGGTCTGGAACCCAGCGCAGAAAGAAGACAGCGAGGACCAGGGGACTCGCGCCGGCGGAGTAGGTAATGTATACCCGCTGTATTGCGTCGGTCATCAGGCATTCGAACGCCGCTATTGACGCACTCCTGACCCGCCGGCAATCGAGATAAATCGTCTGCACGGACGGATCGACGGGAACGATCGATTTCGGACGGAAATCGATCGTTCTGTCAGCGGTGTGCGCGGCGATTTCACAGCCGATTCGATCACTGTGATCGAATCGGCTGTATATCGGCGGGAAAATCGTTAGGTGTATGGGCCCCTAACGGGTAAGATGCCCGGATATGCCTGCCACTGTGCTTCTACCTTATACCTATGGTGGTACAGTTTCAATATGTGCCTCCCAGTATCCAGCTATGGTGTTTGTGATATTCCTGTAGATGCTCTGTTTCCTATGGTTGCTTGGGTGTTGTAATTGGAAATGCTTGCTATAAGCTTATCACTATATGCATGATCAACACGCTCATTTGACATGTTTTTATGGTTAGGCACAAATTTGTTTTTGGTACTTGCTATTACTGTAATGTGACAAATTTACTAAATAAACTTTGTTTTGGTTAAAAAAACAACTGTCATTAGGAGAGATCTAGTGAGTAAAGGTGTACCCTGATCCCAGTGATTATTGTTGTTAGTGTTTCGTCATGTTGGATCACCAACCAACACCCTCTGTTGTTCTCACTCCTCCCCATAGAGCAGCACAGGTTATGGAGCAACGTGTCTGCACAACAATCATTCCCAGAAAGATTTTTCCAGGTGACAAGTTTTGTAATCCTGTACGTAACTACAGTCTAGAATCCAAAACAAAAATACTATCGTCTCATGCTTCTAAAGAACCAAGAACTGAAAATAAAAATCATGCACACACCTGATTAGGACCACTGATATACAGTACCAAAATGAAAACATCTGAAAGTAATTATTCAAGAAAACAAAGTAGCACATGTTAGAGTATCTCCTGTTTAATCTGAACTGTAAAATCGAGCCAAAACTGAATACTCCAACATTAACATGTTTGACCAAAACCCACACCTAACCTCAGCAGACAGTGTCCCAGTAGTTTACTGTACAGTGGGCAGAATATGGAGTGGAGCTTAAGCAAGTTGGTTTGGGTGACAAACATAACATGTCCAGTATGGGTGATAAAGGGTTTTCAGCTGCAAAAAAGTTGGTTTGGGTGCTAACCCATAACCTATTCTATAACTAAAGAACTGGGTCACATAAGGAATCTAGTAGGAATTTAGAAGGGAAATTTTAAGAAGACAGGGTAGGGGCTATAATTTTTATCAGTGATGGTTAAAGGATACAAGAGATGACATGTGACATCATGAGGTAGACATGTGTATGTACAGTGCCAAGCACACAAATTACTATGTGGAGTTCCTTTTTTTCCCCTCTGCCTGAAAGAGTTAAAAATCAGGTATGCAAGTGACAGTTTCTGTCTGGGTCAGAATGGGGTCGGACTATAGAGTAACCCTCACTGATAAGGAATTACAACCATAAAACACTTTACTGGCAGGAAATGGCTTGTGAGAGCAGGAAATAGTTAAAAGGGGTTAATAATTCATAGATTTTAGCTCTGGCATACTTAAAGTGAACCTTAAAGGAAACCAGAGACGAACGTAATTAAAAGATTTATACATTCCTGGGGTTTCCTCCAGCCCCATCCGCACGGATCGCTCCCACACCGCCGTCCTCAGTCGCGACCAGTCTGATGCAAGCGCAGTGCACTCTCCGTGTCTCTCCAGTGGAGAATAGTACTGCGCAATTGATTTTCTCATCGGTTTATTTTCACCTTAAAGGGAACCTTAACTGGTGGGGAAAAAAAATTCCCTTACCTGGGGGCTTTCCCGAGCCTCCTGCAGCCGTCCTGTGCCCGCGCCGGTCCTTCGGTACCCTCCGGTCTCCCTCCGCGGTTAAGTTTCGTTTTCAAAGCGTCCTCTTCTTCCGCATTCCCCGTCGTAAAGAGTCATAAAGCGCGTCCGCATGACGCAAAACGCGTCATGCGGACGCGCTTTACGGCTCTTTACGACGGGGAATGCGGAAGAAGAGGACGCTTTGCCCGAGGACGACTGGCAGTCGTCCGAAAACGAAACTTAGCCGCGGAGGGAGACCGGAGAGCACCGAAGGACCGGCGCGGGCACAGGACGGCTGCAGGAGGCTCGGGAAAGCCCCCAGGTAAGTGAATTTTTTTTCCCCACCAGTTAAGGTTTCCTTTAAGTAGTAAGAGGTGAAGAGAGGCACGCCATACCGTGTTGAGTTGGGTGCATAACCAGGGACGTTGAGCGACATCCCATCACAAACAAGTAGTAGGAAGGATTGATTAGTACACCGACTTCTCTATGACAAAAAGTTTTATTCTTCAATCATGTGTCAACACCATATATTAATTTTCACCTTGTGTTTCGGTGTCTGGAAGAGTTTGATATTGGAAAATGGAAGAGGGGAGGTTATAGTTATAGTTGGGCACCCACCAGGGTCTAACATTGGGGATTTTAGGGGGCAGAATTTAGAAAGCCGAAAACATTATCACTTATTATCAAGATATTGATAAGTGTGCAACTTTTGACTCCAGCAAAAGTTGTCACATATTAGAAGAATGTAGTATTGGTAGTCATATCACAAATACTAAGCAGCACTACACCAAATCCACCATGCCCACATGTGCAATGGGGGGACACAACGCAGGATCCAGTAGCCTGACCTTCATACCAAGAGACGAGCAGTATAATAGAGCAACATGAAGAGGTACATAGGGCTAAAGAAAACCACCAAACACCAAGCCTCATCTTTGTACCCATTTGCTTATCTGCTTGGACTTTAGGATGCCTTCAGTCCTGCACAACTCAACTGTCACGACTCAGACATGACAAACAGCATTAAACTGAACATTTACAAGGTCCCAAATTGTTTATTAGCCACAAGCACAACAGGATGCTCTGCAGCATCTTAATCTAATTTTTTTTTCTTAAGGCATGCTGGGACAGCATCCTAGAAATACACTTGGACAGAACTGTTACCTATAAATAGATGATTCACCAAACAATACATTCAGGGATGACCTATAGTTGAAAGGGAAAAAAAGCAAGTTTTTTTTACAGTGTCTTCTCTCTTTCTTCTTCAGCAGCCCTGTATTACCTTAATCCTCTCCACACTGGCTTCCAGCTTCAGCTGTTCTACCATCCTCTGCATGCTGCTCAGGTTAGAGTTTGATGACATGTTTATCCAGCAGAATAGGAGATGAGAGTAAAGTGCACCCTGTTGCTACTCCAACAGATAGTACTTCGGATCCTCGCTCGGATCAGGGCAGGAAATGATCTCACAAACAGCTAAACTAACAGACTCGCTCCCTCCTACCTATCCCTGAGCCCTCACAAACTGCAGCTTCCAAACTCCTCACTGCAATGTAGTTTGCTTTTGGCGCCACCTATAGGCATCAATAGATGCAAGAATCTAGCAAAAATATTTTTTTTTCTAAGTTGAACAACTTGTCATTTTTTTTTTTAAGTTAAATAAGTTTATCGCATGTGATGAATATATATATAAAAAAGGTAGTTGAAATAGTTAAAATGTAAAGGAGAAGACAAGGACACAGAGACAGTGATGACAGATTTCTTTAAATACTAAATGACATACATGTACTGTACAGATGTGTCTTTCGGCTATATAGAATAGCAAAATCATCATGGTTGGATCTCAGGGTCCTATCAAACTTTGTCCGCTGCATTGTAAAATCTGAGCATCTATGCTACAGCAATGAGGTAGTTCAATTGAAGAGAAATTGCAACACAACAGATTATACAGTGTGTAAGGAACCTCAAAGCAACACTTGCTCCCCAAAACTTCCTGGTACACATCGTAAAATTGAATCGCAAGCACTTAGCGTTTCTACTGGGAACTAAGCCCGAGATGCTAATAATAGTTCCAAGATTGTTGCAGAAGTACTCAAACTTGTTCTGCTCTCAGCATAGTAAACATGTTTGCACACAGGGAATGCTTTCAAATATTGCTTTATGTACCTAAGGCTCTTTTCACACTATGTCCATTGCATCACAATGCCACGGACAATATAATAGCATTGTAGTGCAATGCAATTATATTCCAATGGTGCTTTCACACTGGTGTGTTTGCAGTGTGGTGCAATGCATTCCATCAGGATAACACACTGCCTGATGATTGTAGTGTGTTACCAAGGCAAGGTGACGTGCGTGGTTTTGGGTGTGTTGTGAGCAGAAGTCTATGGACTGTATGCTGGCTGCACTGTATGTGCTGCATCCAAAATGTGAGATGCGACTTTCAATCATTGCATTGTGATCCTATTTTCTGGATGCGCAACGCAACAGATGTGGTGTGAAAGTAGCCTGATCGTAGGTACTTACATCTTGGTCTAATCTAGTCTAAGGGACTAATTTAATCCCACTTACACGTGTAAATAAAAATAACATACCAACACATAAACACACCAAAAATATTACATATTCTTCTGTCCCATTTTTGGTTCGAAGTGCTGTTTAGACAGCAGCTCATTTGCAGTGCAGGCTATAGGTAAATGCCTTGAGATATGCGTATGATGGACCATCACTCTCCACAAAGCCTGCCATTCTGGCCTCCAGGGAGGTAAAGGAAATGCATAGATTTGAAAGCGCCACAAGATAATTTGGGTGTGAGCTTTACCTGAAAAAATGTAACGTTAGAAAGGACGCAGAAAATAGCTGGTAGTAGAATATCTGTAAATTTACCTACATTCTACTACTTAATTTATATAGTAAAATATCAGTCATATTTGCTGATATTTGACCATAACCTAACCTCTCTCAACTCTCACACAGAATCCTCCCCCCACCAGTGGGCAACTAACCTTAACCCCATAACCACCTAACCTTAACCTACCCCCCACCACCGGCCTAATCTTACAGCAGGTGCGCCAAATTAGTTTGTGCTTCTTTTAACTGTTCAAAAAAATACATCTATAAAATGCAATACCAGACCTTTTCTTAGCAAAAATGGGCTGAAATAACGTGACATCATTGTTTTGTTGCTCAGCTAGTTCCACAAATAAATGTGTGACGTGATGGGATGGCCATCCTCCAAGCTATATGCAGATGGATTAGGATTTAGGAGCAGGTTGTGTTGTGGCCCAGGGCTGGATTTACCATAAGGCACTGTAGGCATGTGCCTACAGGCGCCTGATTATGGAAAGGCGGCTCAATCCCCTCCCCTAGTGCCTCCCTCCGTCCTTATGCAGAGATTCAAGGTGATCGTAAATGAGAGGTTACTCATCCAGCTCTCTGCATTCCACTGAAGAGATCTCCCTTCAGTCGGGGGAACCTCTAGCTACTTAATCCTTAGGGTACCTCAGGCTCTGGATACCTGATACTAAGGGGCACCAGTACCTACCTATGACCTACCTATGACGGGCAGGGGAAGTAAGGAAGTAGTGACAGCTGGGCCAGCCAGCACACTTGTGGTTTGGCGGGGGTTTGAAGGTTCATGGAGTGCAAAGTCTAGGGTGCCAGACATCTGTGCCTATAGGCTCCTGTGATGTGAATCCGGGCCTTGTGCGGCCACCTGCAATGCATAGTCTGAACACTTAGTCAATGTTCCAGAATTTACCAGCAAGGTGTACTAAATTGGCCAGTCATAATTTACAGTGCTACGCACGATATCGGTGTTGCTCTCTGTTGCAGTGCTGATCCCATTCACTAGCAATGAGTGTTTTAGCAGTCCGTTACAATAATGCACTACTGTGCACTGCTACAGTGAGAAAGCCAGACAGTGCAGTCTGTGCACTTATAATGTCCTTGCTTACTGCACACTATACACATTGCTGAAATGTGCACAGTGATGCATTTAGTTTAAACAATCACTTGTACACAGGATACTCTCATGGTCTTAGCCATTGGCACTGCCAGGTTTTTTCAAGTTAACAAGTGCAATAACATCAAGGTTTATCTCCACTTTCTCTATGAAAAAACACAATCTTTATCAAATCAACTCTATAAGTAAAGCATTATTGAAAGCTGTACATCTCTCCTCTGAACCTCTCCATATGTTTCACTAGAACAGCGGTCTTGCCTTGCCTTCAGCACTTGCTGATACCAGCATCCCCAGGGATGTAGGGATACCACCACCCTGAGGAAGGCCTCGTTCACGCTATATACTTTGCTGTCTGCATTTCAGCAACATGTCTGGTCTGCGATCCGCAAGGATAGAAAAGTAACGTTTTCTAATGTACCTTGTACACATTTGCACATTGCTGTTGGGTACACAGTATTGTTACAAACTGTTGTATTCTGTGAGATGCACTGAAGAAACACATTGCAATAGAAGTCATTAGTGAGTTTAAAATCCCATTGCAATGCGATTTTGAATGCATTTGAGACTCGCATTTACCCAGAAGGTGTTGAGAGTTTCCTGTCTGGCTTCAATACGCATGCTATGAAAAATGTATTAAAATGCACTTCAAAATGTAAGAACATATTTTAATAAACGCATACATATTTTCAATGTGTTTTCAGTGCATATAGTGTAAAGAGGCCATACAAAGTGTCATTGCTGTAAATTAAAAAAAACAAGTACTATTGTAATGGATTTTTACTTCCTGCTTTGTGCAGTCTTTTGTACCAATGAGACCACAGGGAGTGAAGACCAGGTTAAATGTTGTTGATATAGTGTCTAGCAAGTTTCCTAAAAGTTATAGCAGCTGCAGTCCAGAGCTTAAAGAAAACCTGAACTGAACATTAAAAGTCAAAATAAGCATACACAAGTCATACTTACCTTCCATGTAGTCTACTCCTCAGTGTCTTTCTCCTGTCCCGCGTCCTGTTTGTTCACTGTGATCAAGGGAATTTTCTGTCCTCCATTCTGAAAATAGACATTACCCACAACAGCTTTCTGGTCAGCACACAGTTAAACTGTAACATCGCCCACTTGAGCCATAGGGAAACATTGACATTACCTGGTACATCAGTTTTCCTCTCAGCTATAACTGACAGCAACTGATATTTTAATGACAGCAACTGATATATTTCAGATCTGACTTATATTGTCAGAACTGGAAGGGATTATTGTCAGAAGAAAATAGTGAGCTTCTGAGAGGAACTGATGGCAAGGTAACTCTATAATGTTCATTTGAAGTTACCGAATGTGTTTATTTTAAATATTTTTACTCAGTACAGGTTCTCTTTAAAGAATATTTAATGGAATTCAGTTATCAAATGATTTATGCAGCAATGATGCATATTACATAGATGTACTAAAGCGGTGTTACCCTCTAAATGTCACCTTCTTCTTAGGAAGATTTTATTCTGACAACCTGTTATCCATACTAGCTATCTATTCCCTAGAACGCTGCTTCTATCATTTTTTTCTTTAGAGATGTATTGTAATTTTACCAGTCTGTGAAACAAGTCTGCCTCTGTTATCTGGTCATCTATTTAATAACACGCAAATTGCCCAAATACATATATTTTATGTTCAATTGCATTTTTCCCCAGTGTTGCCTTTGAAGATTCTGAATGAATTCCATTGATGTGGAAAGATCCAGTTGTGTACTGTGCTATTATTAGAAACAACAGATAGTATATATTATGTTCCAGTGCAAGAATTCCTTTGTGCTGTTCTGGGAATTCTCTACTGTCAGGACAGCAAGTACAGCCAGGTAGAAAACTGCAGCTGTGTGTCTGACAATTCTAAAATGCAATTATAACTGAGGGACAGAAGCCAAAGTGTAAAGTCCTAGGATTTTGTATGCATCTCTTCCATTTTCTGCCATCACATACAGCTTCTGACTCGCTGGATACATTAGCATCTTATTGTAGTGCTGGAGACCCTATCAGCTGTTACCGCATGCAGGGTTGGACTTGGAAACTTAGAGCCCACCAGAGGAAGTTCAGCCTGGGGCCCGCTCGCCCAATGATTTGGAGCTGGTACACTGTAAAGTATTGAAGCGGATGCTAGTTCTACATAATAATATGGTAGGACATAAGACTATGGTAGGGATTAGATTGTATGCTCCTTTCCGGACAGAGACATGACTCTGTAAAGAGCTGCAGAAGATGGCAGTGCTGTTTTAATACATAATAACATGGTTGGATATTAGATTTCGACTATGGTAGGCAGGGGTGTTGCTAAGGATTCTGTGGCCCCAAGCAGCACATAATTTGTGCCCAGACATTGTTAGGATTCTGAAAGATCTGGAGCATAAAAGTTAAAAGAAAGAAAAATGGGCATGACCATGACTTGATTTGGGCAAAGCTAACAGTAATGTAACAGTGTAACTCAAAGGTGGGGTGCCCAAGTATCTTCACAAAACACAGTTAGGCATAGTGACCCTAAAGGTAATTAGTAGGGATGGGATGAATCCACAATTTTTTCAAATCCGAATCCGGATCCGAATCTAAAAAGGTTCTCGAATATCTCGAACCTTTCGAATCCCGAATCTAACGAATCCTGCACATAAGAATTGTGCGATCCGTGGTATAGTTGCCCGCAGTATAGGTACCCAGGCATAGGTAGCGAGGTAAAGGTGCCTTCAGTATAGCTAGCTAGGTATGGGTGCCTTCAATATGGGTAGCTTTCAGTATAGGTAGCAAGGTATAGGGGCCTTCAGTATAGGTAGCAAGGTATAGGGGCCCTAAGCATAGGTAGCAGGGTATATGGGCCTTCAGTATAGGTAGCAGGGTATATGGGCCTTCAGTATAGGTAGCAGGGTATATGGGCCTTCAGTATAGGTAGCAGGGTATATGGGCCTTCAGTATAGGTAGCAGGGTATATGGGCCTTCAGTATAGGTAGCAGGGTATATGGGCCTTCAGTATAGGTAGGTAGGTAGGTAGGTAAAGGGACCTTCAGTATAGGTATATAGGGTATAGAGCCTTAAGTATAGGTAGGTATGTAGGTAGGTATAGGGGCCTTTATGTAGGTATAGGGGCCTTTAGGTAGGTGGGTAGGTAGGTATAGGGGCCTTTAGGTAGGTAGGTAGGTATAGGGGCCTTTAGGTAGGTAGGTGGGTAGGTAGGTATAGGGGCCTTTAGGTAGGTAGGTGGGTAGGTAGGTATAGGGGCCTTTAGGTAGGTAGGTAGGTATAGGGGCCTTTAGGTAGGTAGGTATAGGGACCTTTAGGTAGGTAGGTGGGTAGGTAGGTATAGGGGCCTGTAGGTAGGTAGGTAGATGGGTGGGTAGGTTTAGGGGCCTTTAGGTGGGTAGGTAGGTGGGTAGGTAGGTATAAGGGCCTGTAGGTGGGTAGGTAGGTATAGGGGCCTGTAGGTGGGTAGATGGGTAGGTAGGTATACGGGCCTTTAGGTAGGTAGGTATAGGGGCCTTTAGGTAGGTAGGTAGGTAGATATAGAGCTCTGTAGGTAGGTATAGGGGCCTGTAGGTAGGCATAGGGGCCTTCCCCATGCCTCCTCCGCTCACTGCCAGCCCCCGGCCTCCTCCGTCCCCCTGCCTCCTCCGCATACCGCCAACCCCCCCCCCCCCCCCACGGCCCCCTCCGCCCCCCGTGCCTCCTCCGCTCACCCCTGCATGAGTATCTACTCACCTTTCCCGTGGAGCGCAGAGCGGCAGACCTCTTCGATACTTCCCTGTTCCCTCTAGTGGCCGGACCGGCTCTTACTGATGACGTCATTGTAAGAGACGTTCACTAGGGGGAACCAGGAAGTCAACGAGAGGTCTGCCGCTCTGCGCTCCGCTCAGGTGAGTTGATGCTGGCGAACAGAGGAGGCGCAGGGGGGTCGGAGGAGGTCGGGGGAGGACGAGTGCGAGCGGGGGGAGCGGCGGATGCGCGGCGATGCAGCGTCGGGATTCGGCGGATTCGGAAAGTGAAAAATGGCGTCGGGATTCGAATTCACGAATCTCGAATATTTCCCAATATTCGAGGGATTCGTGGATTTGCCGGATTCGTCGTCCCACCCCTAGTAATTAGGCAACCCCCCCCCCCCCCCAAAAAAAAAAACAAAAAAACAGAAGTGTTTCCTACCCTCCCAAAAAAACATTCATGATGTTACCCTTATCCGTGCAAATTCCACATGCTATTTTGCACATGTCCAATTCGCCATTTTGCGTGCAAGTTTAATGCGATTTTTCAGATAGCAATTTTTTGTGTGCATATCAATGAATTTAACTTACATGAGAGTAAACCTAATTAACTTAAAAATCAGAGGTCATTTTCACAAATTCTGGGTGTTTCTATTGACTTACATTAAAGTAGACCCAAATTAAAAATACAAGATTTCAGAAATAAAATCTATTTTCTAAATTATAATGATAAGTAGCAGCCTTTTTTTCAGCTGCATGATGACAAATATAAAATATTTTACATTTATTGGAGGAACCCCTCCCTTCCTTTCAAATTGCCGAGACAGAATCCGGCAAACTGATGGGAGTAGTTGGTGTCCGGCTAAGGAGGAATTGCTAATGGCTGCCACCTGTATAATCCTAGTTATGAAAAGAGGAGGGTGAAAAGCATGCACTGAAATGCTCATAGGCTTGAAGGAGTGTTTATTTATCTTTGTATGTGTCAGAGTGGTGCAACTAAATATTTTGAATTAAAAAAATGTTTGGTTTGGGTCCGCTTTAAATGCAAATCTCATAGCTAAAAGTTCAATACTACCCGGGCCGGATTTACCAAAAGGCACTGTATCGGCATGCCTACAGGCACCTTATGTAAGAGAGTAGTAGTAGTACGGTGAGTTCATAGAAGATTTTATTTTTTGTCACAAGTTAGCGGAAAATGACACTTTGTGAAAAAAAACAATAAAAATCAATTTCCGCTAACTTGTGACAAAAAATAAAATCTTCTATGAACTCACCGTACTACTAACAGAATACCTTGGGGTGTCTTCTTTCTAAAATGGAGTCATTTGTGGGGTTCCTATACTGCCCTGGCATTTTAGGGGCCCTAAACCATGAGGAGTAGTCTTGAAACAAAATTTCTCAAAATGACCTGTAAAAACCTAAAGGTACTCATTGGACTTTGGGCCCCTTAGCGCAGTTAGGGTGCAAAAAAGTGCCACACATGTGGTATCACCGTACTCGGGAGAAGTAGTACAATGTGTTTTGGGGTGTATTTTTACACATACCCATGCTGGGTGGGAGAAATAACTCTGTAAATGGACAATTGTGTGTAAAAAAATCAAAAGATTGTCATTTACAGAGGTATTTCTCCCACCCAGCATGGGTATGTGTAAAAATACACCCCAAAACACATTATACTACTTCTCCCGAGTACGGCGATACCACATGATTGCCACTTTTTTGCAGCCTAACCTCGCTAAGGGGCCCAAAGTCCAATGAGTACCTTTAGGATTTCACAGGTCATTTTTGTTTCAAGACTACTCCTCACGGTTTAGGGCCCCTAAAATGCCAGGGCAGTATAGGAACCCCACAAGTGACCCCATTTTAGAAAGAAGACACCCCAAGGTATTCCGTTAGGTGTATGGCGAGTTCATAGAAGATTTTATTTTTTGTCACAAGTTAGTGAAAAATGACACTTTGTGAAAATAAAAATCAATTTCCGCTAACTTTTGACAAAAAATAAAATCTTCTATGAACTCATCATACACCTAACAGAATACATTGGGGTGTCTTTTTTCTAAAATGGGGTCAGTTTCTGGGGTTCCTATACCGCCCTGGCATTTTACGGGCCCAAAACCGTGAGTAGTCTGGAAACCAAATGTCTCAAAATGACTGTTCAGGGGTATAAGCATCTGCAAATTTTGATGGTCTATGAGGGGGCGAATTTTGTGGAACCGGTCATATGCAGGGTGGCCTTTTAGATGACAGGTTGTATTGGGCCTGATCTGATGGATAGGAGTGCTAGGGGGGTGACAGGAGGTGATTGATGGGTGTCTCAGGGGGTGGTTAGAGGGGAAAATAGATGCAATCAATGCACTGGGGAGGTGATCGGAAGGGGGTCTGAGGGGGATCTGAGGGTTTGGCCGAGTGATCAGGAGCCCACACGGGGCAAATTAGGGCCTGATCTGATGGGTAGGTGTGCTAGGGGGTGACAGGAGGTGATTGATGGGTGTCTCAAGGTGTGATTAGAGGGGGGAATAGATGCAAGCAATGCACTGGCAAGGTGATCAGGGCTGGGGTCTGAGGGCATTCTGAGGGTGTGGGCGGGTGATTGAGTGCCCTAGGGGCAGATAGGGGTCTAATCTGATAGGTAGCATTGACAGGGGGTGATTGATGGGTAATTAGTGGGTGTTTAGGGTAGAGAACAGATATAAACACTGCCCTTGGGAGGGGATCTGCGGGCGAACTATTGGTGTGGGTGGGTGATCAGATTGCCTGCAAGGGGCAGGTTAGGGGCTGATTGATGAGTTGATTGATGAGTGGCAGTGACAGGGGGTGATTGATGGGTGGCAGTGCCAGGGGGTGATTGATGGGTGGCAGTGACAGGGGATGATTGATGGGTGATTGACAGGTGATCAGTGGGCTATTACAGGGAAGGACAGATGTAAATAATGCCCTGGCGAATTGATAAGGGGCGGGGGGTCTGAGGGCAATCTGAGTGTGTAGGCGGGTGATTGGGTGCCCGCAAGGGGCAGATTAGGGTCTGATCTGATGGGTAACAGTGACAGGTGGTGATAGGGGCAGGGGCGTAGCAATAGGGGGTGCAGAGGTAGCGACCGCATCGGGGCCCTTGGGCCAGAGGGGCCCTGAAGGGCCCTCCCTCAACCACAGTATTAACTCTCTATTGATCCTATGCTGGTAATAATCACTTCTATAGATGCTTTTATTAGTAGTTATCATTAACAAACTGCTCCCCATCCCCTTCTTGCACCTCTGACACTGTGGCTGTCCTTGGCAGGTTTTGGTGTGCCGTATCAATTTTTATGTATGGAGCGCTTGGGGGGCCCCATGTAAACCTTGCATCGGGGCCCATAGCTCCTTAGCTACGCCACTGGATAGGGGGTGATTGATGGGTGATTGATGGGTAATTAGTGGGTGTTTAGAGGAGAGAATAGATGTAAACACTGCGTTTGGGTGGTGATCTGATGTCGGATCTGCGGGCGATCTATTGGTGTGGGTGGGTGATCAGATTGCCCGCAAGGGGCAGGTTAGGGGCTGATTGATGGGTGGCAGTGACAGGGGGTGATTGATGGGTGATTGACAGGTGATTGACAGGTGATCAGGGGGGATAGATGCATACAGTACACAGGGGGGGGGGGGTCTGGGGAGAATCTGAGGGGTGAGGGGGTGATCAGGAGGGGGCAGTGGGCAGGGGGGGAGATAAAAAAAAATAGCGTTGACAGATAGTGACAGGGAGTGATTGATGGGTGATTAGGGGGGTGATTGGGTGCAAACAGGGGTCTGGGGGGTGGGCGGGGGGGGTCTGAGGGGTGCTGTGGGCGATCTGGGGCAGGGGGGAGGGGAAATCAGTGTGCTTGGTGCAGACTAGGGTGGCTGCAGCCTGCCCTGGTGGTCCCTCGGACACTGGGACCACCAGGGCAGGAGGCAGCCTGTATAATACACTTTGTAAACATTACAAAGTGTATTATACACTTTGTATGCGGCGATCGCGGGGTTAACATCCCGCCGGCGCTTCCGTATAGCCGGCGGGATGTTGCGGCGGGCGAGCGGTGACAGGCGCCGGATCGCGTCACGGATGACGCGATCGCTCCGCCCATGCCCCTACAAGGACCGCCGCCTTTGGGCATGAGCTGGTCCTTGCGGGGTCCACTTCCCGGCCGCCTTTGTGAGTTAGGCGGTCGGGAAGTGGTTAATATGGGGGTGTGGCCTGAGTTGAGGGGCGTTGTTTAGGGCACCAGAACACCTTTTTCTACAAGCTCCTGAGCTGTAAATCCATCTCTGAACACTGCAGCGCGATTTAGGCTACGCTTCCATTAGCTGCTGCGTGCGGCTGTGAGATGTGCGGCAGCACTTCCTGGTCTGTGGGTACGCAGACAAATCCTAGAAGCCGTGCCATGCATGGCTATAGGATTCGCTGCCTTCTGCACGGCAACGGATGGCAATGTCGGCCGAATCGCTAGGGCAAGTGAATCGGTCTGCGGTGCCATTACTCCCTATGGCAAAGTTTCCCCGTGCGATTTGCCTGCGGGGAAACTGCGAATTCGGCCCAGTATCCGCACTAATGGAACACACACACAATGAAAAGTGCAGGTCTACTAAGATGCTGGTAGCCTCCCTGGCGGTATGGACGAGCTGAGTTCCTCCAGCAAAAACTTGCAAAAAACGTTAACGACAAGCTGAGCTCGTCCATGCCGACAGGGAGATTTCCTGTTTCTCTGCCCCGCCGGCTGCATTTTTTTCTCATCAGAGGGATTCGCCAGGATGGCTGGATGCCTGACTGCACGCTGTGGGTAGCAATCTGTGCTACCCACAGCGTACAGAACAAGCATCCAGCCACCCTAGGGAATCCCTGGGCAGCCAGCGGGGCAGAGAATGTGTGGGGATTCCCCCTTGTATGTGGAGGCTGTGCTGGCGGGGGATCCCCCTCTGTGCGGGAGGGGGGAACCCCTTTCTATGGTGGCTGTGCGGGCAGGGGATCCCCCTCTGTGCGGGTGGGGGATCCCCCTTCTATTGTGGCTGTTGCGGGCGGGGGACCCTTCTCTGTGTGGGTGGGGAGATCCCCCTTCTATTGTGGCTGTGCGGGCGGGGGATCCCCCTCTGTGCGGGTGGGGAGATCCCCCTTCTATTGTGGCTGTGCGGGTGGCCTATCCCCCTCCTCCCGATCCCTACCCCCCCTCTAAGCACGTTGAGTAAATAAATGTACTCACCAGAGGGCTTTCTCCAGCGACGGCAGCAGCACTTCCTCCTCCATCTCCGAAGTCCCGGTCTCTGTACAGTTACATTACGAGGCTTGGTGACGTCACCAAGCCTTGTAATGTAACTGTACAGAGAACGAGACTTCGGAGATGGAGGAGTAAGGGCTGCTGCCGTCGCTGGAGAAAGCCCTCGGGTGAGTACATCTATTTACTCAACGGGTTCAGAGGGGGGGGGGGGGAGATCGGGAGGGGGGAGGAGGGGGATAGGCCACCCGCACAGCCACAATAGAAGGGGGATCCCCCCCACCCACACAGAGGGGGATCCCCTGCCTGCACAGCCACAATAGAAGGGGGATCCCTCCACCCACACAGAGGGGGACCCCCACCAGCACAGCCTCCACATACAAAGGGGAACCCCCCCCCCGGCATTCTCTGCCCCGCTGGCTGCCCAGGGATTCCCTAGGGTGTGCTTGTTCTGCACGCTGTGGGTAGCACAGATAGCTACCCACAGCGTGCTAGGAAGGGGGGGGGGGAGGATCGGGAGGGGGACATCTGGCTACCTATAAATATGGCTACACACCTGGCTCACTATATACCTGGCTAACTATACATCTGGCTAACTATACATGGCTAACTATACCTGGCTGCACATCTGGCTAACTATACATCTGGCTAACTATACCTGGCTGCACATCTTCTACCTATACATCTGGGTCTTATACTCACCATTGGCATGCTGATGCCTCGTCACGTACCTCTGATAGCTTCCCCAGTGTCTCCTTCCATGTCCCTTGGTGGATTTTGCTTCTCCCTCGGAAATCACATGTCCCCCGTTGATCAGCGTTGATGACACCAGGGTCACACAGCGTCATCAACATCTTGCAGAAAACACTTTTTTTTTTTAAATTGAATTCAATACAATAACCTGTATTGAATTCAATATAAAAAAAAAATTGGTTGCAAAAAAAAAAAATGGTTGCAAATTATTGGAAATTAATTGAAACACTTTTTGCACGGAAATCCTGGGGAAACTGAATGCCAGAGTGGTTAAAACATATGCTTAGATGTTCCGTAGAGCATGCTTCTGGTGCTTTTGGGGAGGGTAGTATCAAAAGCTAGAAGGTGTGAGGCCTGGAACCCACTACAAATCGCTAACGTTTTTTATGACTGCTTTGTAAGCAATTTCATGAGCATTTTCTGGCGATTTTGGTAGTGATTTTTAAAAGTGTAAGCAATTTGATAGTGATTGTTCAAGCAATTTATAATTAGTGTTTTTAATCGCAACAGCTACTGTGGAATTTGTTACATTTATTTACATTGGCAGAGCATTTAGGGAAATCAATAGAGATATAAAGCAATCCCTAAACGCTCAAAAAAAGCGCTCTAATGCAGAGTTCCCCAACCCTGTCCTCAAGGCCCACCAACTGTACGTTTTGCCGAAAACCACATACAATCACAGGTGGGGTAATTAGTGTCTCAGCAGAGGTGATGAACTACCTCTATGGAGACATACAAAACATGCAGTGTTGGTGGGCCCTGAGGACAGGGTTGGGGAACACTGCTCTAGTGGGTTCCAGCCCTAAGTGAGATGCAGCATGGTTTATATGTGCACAGTAATGTTTTCGATTTTGGGGGTTTAACCACTTTCCCCTCTACTACAGTATATCTACGTCAGCTGTGGCACCCTCCAAGCCACAGTCACGTAGATATACTGACCTGCTTACAGCGCTTTTGTGCAGGAACAGGTGCGCTTCAGAGCGCACCCCCCGACACTGTCAGCTGCCTTACTAATTGGCAAAAGGGAACATGTTCCCTTGTAGCCAATTAGTGACCCCCCCCCCCGCAGATGAATGATCACCGCTGTAGCAAACAGCGTGATCATTCATCTCTCCCCCTCCGTGGTCGGAATGTAAAAAAAAAGCCCCTGCAAGATGAATATCTCACCTGAACTGGTTCCTGCGATCATCCTGCAGCTCCAGCCTCCATGCACCGCTCTTCACTCAGCCCTGTGACGCTGAATATCCGGGTCCCGGCTTGATGACGTCATCAAGCCAGGACCCGGTGTTCGGTATCACAGGGCTGAGTTGAAGCGCTGTGAATGGAGGCTGGAGCTGCAGGATGATCGCAGGAACCAGTTCAGGTGAGATATTCATCTTGCAGGGGCTTTTTTTTTAACGATCTGGCCGGGGGGGGGGGCATAGTGGTAAGGGGGGGGGGCACATCTGGCTGCCCATAAGAGGGTGGGGGTTCCAAATCTGAAGTGGGGGGGTTGAAATTATTATTGGGGCCCATCAGGGTAATGGGGTGGGGGATTTCATAATGGGGGGCACATCTGATGGTCCTGAGGGACATAACTTAATGCTGGGGGGCACATATGCAATAATGGGGCGGGGGCGCTAATCCTGGGGGAACATCTGGCTATGCTGGGGAGCACTGATCCTGAGGACACATCTGGCTATAATGAGGGGGGCTTTATTGGGATACGCAGCTGTATATATAAATGTGGGGGGGGGGTCGCAAATGCGGGGACATATCTGGCTATAATAGAGGCTGATATTGGGGGGCACATCTGGCTATACTGGGGGGGTCTGATACTGGGCACACATCTGGCTATCTATCCTTGGGGGACTTAATACTGATGGCATGTCTTTTACCTACTGTAGCACTTTGTATTTTTTACTAGAATTGAAGAAAACCTGAGAAGTAATGCAATTTTAACGGTTTTCCCTCTTTTTTCCCGCTAAAATGCGCAGAAAAAAAAAATTCTCGGGACAAAATATCCCCCAATGAAAGTCTAGTTTATCCTGAAAAAAACAATATATAGATAATTTAAGTGGCACAAGTACAGATTAAGTTATTGCTGATTAAAAAGGGACACCACTAAAGTGTCAAAACTGCTCTGGTCAATAAGGGGAAAACAAGGTCTGGATGCGAAGTGGTTAAAATGTCAATGCACTTTAGTACAGAGTTGTAGATTTTGTCTTGTTACTAAAAATACACTATAGTTTTGGAAGATGGAAGGGGTTTCGTGGCACCCTAAAGCAAAAACACAGGAAACAAAAACGGGAGCCCAGTGGTGCAGTAAGTTAGGACAAAAAGGTATAGACTGACAATCAAAAAACTGTGGTAGTTGCTGAGTAGTGTACTGACTGTTCCTGTGCCTCTGACACAGGAGACCTGGGTTTGAATCTCAGTGCTTCCTGTCCAGTAAGCTGGAAACCTATTCAGTAGGAGACCTTGGTCAAGATTCCTAACACTGCGTCCTAGTGACTGCAGCTCTGGCGCTTTGAGTCTGCCAGGAGAAAAGCGCAATACAAATGTTATATATGTGTCTACTGTCTCAACCCCTACAACAGGGAATGTTGGGGGTACTGCTAAGCACCATTAAAGGGAAAGAGGCACCCTAGGTGTAAATAAAAGATTAAGATCAGTTTAAAATAAAAAAAAGATGAGCTAGCTTACCTCACTAACGAAATTCTTGTATGAACAAAGAATTTTATTTAGCACAGGCAATGCGTTTCGCAGGTCGGAGCCCTCTATCTCAGGCAAAACACAGTGCCAATTGTAAAAAAAACACTAGCAAAGGGAGCTCTCTCCCTCATCTACATCACTTATCTAGCTATATGTGTTTTTTTCCCTGGCATAGTATGGCTGATCCTCCTGCTTTAAAGAGAACCCGAAGTGGGTTTGAAGAATATTATCTGCATACAGAGGCTGGATCTGCCTATACAGCCCAGCCTCTGTTGCTATCCCAAACTCCCCTAAGGTCCTCCTGCACTCTGCAATCCCTCATAAATCACAGCCACGCTGCTGACAAACAGCTTGTCAGAGCTGGCTGTGTTTATCTCTATAGTGTCAGTCTGCTGCTCTCCCCGCCTCCTGCAGAACTCCAGTCCCCGCCTGCATCCCTTCCCTCCCTGCTGATTGGAGGGAAGGGACTGGGGCAGGGACCGGAGCTATGTAGGAGGCGGGGGAGCAGCTGAGACTGACACTACAGATGTAAACACAGCCTCACAGCATGGCTGTGATTTATGAGGGATTGCAGAGTGCAGGGGGACCTTAGTGGGGTTTGGGATAGTAACAGAGGCTGGACTGTATAGGCAGATCCAGCCTCTGTATGCAGATAACATTCTTTAAACACACCTCGGGTTCTCTTTAACTTCTCTGGCGGTAACCCCGAGCTGAGCTCAGGGTAGGAAAAAATAGGTAGGAGCAGTAACCCCGAGCTCAGCTCGGGGTAGCTAAATACCTGAATTTCCGGGTCGCCTGGGTCCTGTGCATAATTGGCGCTGGCCAGCCTCCTCATGTATCTCTAATCACAAGTTGTAATTTGATCTCTCCCGTGTCACCTGACTGCCATGGCAGAGATGATCATTTGAAAGCACAGGATGTTAACAATATAGCCATTTCGTTCTCAACTGCTTCTGAGCTAAGTGCTTCTGCTGATCTGCCTTATGGCGGCCATACTTATATATGGTGGTCAACTTTTTCATCCAATCTTACCAATTCTATGTAGTATAAGGGAACTGGCCAAGTTATTCTTTCAGTAGATTGTATTAATTTACCCTTATACTACATACAAATGGTAAGATTGGATGAAAATATTGTACCATGTATGGCCACCATTACTGTTACCGATTTTGCACCAACCTCTGCTTAGGTTTTGACTACTCTCTGTCTGCCTCCCAAGACTGATAGCAAATAAGTCCCCAAAAAATCACACTTCTACTGCCCCAATTGTGATGTTTTAAAATATACCACACGCGGGAGGTGTATTAGGTATATATGTCACTTTTTTTAAGTTTATTCATACATTTTATCATTTCAACAATTTTGTTTTCTCGTCTTATGATATACAGGATGTTTGGAAGACCTTTATTCTGACATATTTTAGTGAGTTATGACTTAAGAATTGGAGTGCTAAAATTCTTGATAAAAAATGTACTGCTTTAGACACATAAATCCAGACAGAAATCCACTGCAAGGGAGGTTAAAGGACTTCCGAGGCCACAAGCCCCTAGAAGTCATTCGCGTCTCTCGCTGCAGCTCCGGTCCTCTCCGTGGTCCCACTGGCAGCCTCTAAGGATCGCCGACCCCAGATGATTTCCTGCGTCTTCTGCGCATGCACAGGCGTGCGCTGTCAACAGAAGCCTGGGCGAAGTCCCTTAATGCATGCAGGGTAAAATGCATAGCTTGGTAAAGTCCACATATCCCTAAAGGTAGCCATACATGATTCATTCAAAACGTTTGGTCTTTTGATCTATCAGCCATGCAACAAAATTCTAAATTTTTAGAGAAAAAAAATGAATAGACAATGATGGATTGGTATACATTTTAAACAATACTATAAACAAACCTCCAAAAAATGGTTGAATTTAAAGGGAAGGTTCAGGGACTGTTTCAAAAAAAAAAAAAAAAAAAACCGCATCCACTTACCTGGGGCTTCCTCCAGCCCGTGGCAGGCAGGAGATGCCCTCGGCGCCGCTCCGCAGGCTGCCGGTGGTCTCCGGTGGCCGACCCGACCTGGCTCCTTCCGCGTTCCAAAATGCGCCTCACGGCGGCGCGCTGACGTCATCGGACATCCTCCGGGCTTTACTGCGCAGGCTCAGAACTACTGAGCCTGCGCAGTAAAGCCCGGAGGACGTCCGATGACGTCAGCGCACCGCCGTGAGGCGCATTTTGGAACGCGGAAGTAGCCCGACCTGGCCGCCGGCCTGGCCTGGCCGGGTCGGCCACCGGGAGCGGCTGCCGAGGGCACCTCCTGCCTGCCACGGGCTGGAGGAAGCCCCAGGTAAGTGGATGCAGATTTTTATTTTTTTGAAACAGTCCCTGAACCTTCCCTTTAAAGGATCTAAAGAAAAACATGATTTAATGTTTTATATATTTTTCTTAAATTCAAGTAGAACAATCAATGCTTCTGAATGATTGTAACTTTGGAAACATGACCAATATTTTCACCCAGGTGTGTTCAATCCCCCTCCTCATTATGAAAACAATATTATATAAAACTCCTAAAAAATGGTTGGTTTAATGAATTGAAAGTCCAAATTATGAAGGCACTGTTCAACTCTCTAAAAAACTGATCAAAATTTTTACACCACTGCTGATAAAAAAAATTTAAATCTCATTTCTCAGTCAACCACTTTCCCTCCCAGCTGATTTTTCTACATAACCGATGGTTTTTATCGAAACAAGGACAGAACGAACGTTTTGGTTGAATGTGTGGCCACCTTCAAGCTTTAATTTATTTTTTCTCTACAAAAAGGTGCTATTATATTTTAAAAAGTGTAAGTCCACTTTCTCTAAGTAGAAACATTTCTTATTAAACCATTTTTATGGAGTTTCAAGTATATTAAATAGGATTATTATTAATACTCCATGTTTAGTTTGGAACTCTGCATGTATCACTGAACTAGGGATGAGCTGAAAACACAACATTCAGTTTTTCTTTCACTTACCAGCAGTGGCGTAGCTAAGGAGCTGTGGGCCCCGATGCAATTTTCACAATGGGGCCCGCCAGGCACTCTAAACAATTGATACAGCGTACTAAAACCTGTCAATGGCAACTACAGTGTCAGAGGTGCAAGAAGGGGATGGGGAAGTTTGTTAATGATTACTACTATTCAAAGTATCTATAGAAGTTATTATGAGCACAGGACCAATAGAGAGCTAATATTGTAGTTGAGGGAGGGCCCTTCAGGGCCCCTCTGCTGTCGAATGACTTTACCGGTGGACAGCAGTGGAACAAGGGCATAGAGCAAGGACTGGGAAGACTCTATGACCAAGAAAAATCTCAGATAAACAGAAGCGACGAATGGTGAGAACAGCCAGAGTCAACCCACAGACCAGCACCAAAGATCTACAACATCATCTTGCTGCAGATGCAGTTATTGTGCATCGTTCAACCCTTCGGCACACTTTACACAAGGAGATGCTGTATTCAAGAGTGATGCAGAGGAAGAGTTTTCTCCACCTGAGGTATGCTAAAAAACGTGGACAAGCCAGCTTAATTTTGGAATAAGATGCTGTGAACTGATGAAACAAAAATTCAGTTATTTGGGCATAACAAGGGGCGTTATGCATGGAGGAAAAAACACAGCATTCCAAGAAAAACACCTGCCACTTACAGTAAAATATGGTGGTGGTTCCATCATGCTGTGGGGCTGTGTGGCCAGTGCAGGGGACTAGGAATATTGTAAAAGTTGAGGGACGCATGGAATCCACTCAGTATCAGCAGATTCTGGAGACCAATGTCCAAGAATTAGTGACAAAGCTGAAGCTGCACCGGCGCTGGATCTTTCAACAAGACAACAACCCTAAACACTGCTCAAAATCCACTAAGGCATCCATGCAGAGGAACAAGTACAATGTTCTGGAATGGCCATCTCAGTCCCCAGACCTGAATATAATTGAAAATCTGTGGTGCGAGTTAAAAAAAAGCTGTCCATGCTCGGAAACCATCAAACCTGAATGAACTAGAGAGGTTTTGTAAATTGGATACTGCTTGAAGGTATTTTGGACCATTCCTGACTCATTGGAACCTAAAGGAAGTGTTTAGAGGCTGTAATTTCTGCAAGAGGAAGATCTACTAAATATGGATTTCATTTATTTTTGAGGTGCCCAAATTTATGCACCTGCCTAATCTTGTTTAAACAATTATTGCACACTTTCTGTAAACCCAATTAACTTCATTTCACATCTCAAATATCACTGTGTGTGTGTCTCCTATATATTTAACTGACATTTGTTGTTGTAACAACCAATGATTTATACAGGAAAATCATGATAATTAACAAGGTTGTCCAAATGTTCACATCCCACTGTATTGTAAATGGTTTTAGCTAGTGTTGTCTTGACGCAGTCATATGGCTCACATAGCTTTGCACAATCAAGCGGGTAGATGCAGATATTTCCTACTCTGGAGCTTCCCATTTTACCAGATTTACCATTTGAATAGAAATCAGAATCTCAATAACTACCCAGTAAGCCTGCAGTTGTCACTTCTAGAACGTGGACGCAAATGTTATAGTAAACTTTCTAAGTGTGATAAACCAAGAAGCACAGTTACAGTATTATGATGGTAATGTCAATGAGACTGTATTGCTTTATATTAAAACAATGGTAAAAAATGACTATAGTTGTCAACCATACTGAGGTTTCAGACGCAAGTTCTTATACAGCAAATACAAAAATCTCTCATAATTTATTATAAGAAAATAATCTTTCAGGAATGAGTCTGTCGCTCAGTCATCTGCAAATGTGAGTCTTCCTGGTCCCTCATTTTTCATCCACCTTCTGTATCTCTTCCATCTTGGGTCTGAAGCTAACTTTTTCTTCATTTCTTCTTCTTGCTCTTTTTTGTAGATCTGTTGAACATTAAATACAGAGTATTTATGGCAGGCAGTTTCATAATCTCTCTTGGTTTCTCTCGAACTTGACCTTTGGCAAACATTGTTAATCTACATTTAAAGTTTAAGAGATGACATAGAAAGGCCCAGATGACCTCCACCCCCTAGTAGTTACGGTTTTCAAGTTAAAATAATCTTAAACCCCTCATCCACAAAGACTAGGTAGGCTTCGTCCTCCATCACAAGGCACCTGATAACGTGAGCATCCCACATGTTGCTAACAAGTGTAAGATCCCAATGGCTCTGGACATGGAGAAGGCCTTTGAAATCATTAATTGGTCATATATGCCAGAGGACTTTAAAATATCAGGCATTAGAGGTGGGTTTATGAAAGCCGTAAGAGGTCTCTACTCTACTTCCACTGCCGCACTTAAACTTCCTACCAGTTCTAGACAAACTATAAAAATACGGCGTGGAACTCAACAGGGATACCCCCTTTCCCCTGCAATATTTGCATTAATACTTGAGCCCCTTGCAGAACCTATTTGTAGCTCTGTTGATATTAAAGGAGTCCCCCTGACTAAGCAGGAGTACAAGGCAAATTTTTTTTGCAGATAACCTCCTGCTTACCCTCATGTCCCCCATACTTCTATCCCTAACCTCTTGACGAGTTGGAGCTTCCTCTGGCCTGCACCTTAACATAGATAAGACCAAGGTGCT
Source organism: Hyperolius riggenbachi (assembly GCF_040937935.1). Classification (NCBI taxonomy): domain Eukaryota; kingdom Metazoa; phylum Chordata; class Amphibia; order Anura; family Hyperoliidae; genus Hyperolius; species Hyperolius riggenbachi. The sequence continues at coordinate 370,887,795 of NC_090646.1, forward strand.
ATTTACTTATCTTCCAAAGGACAGAACTAAGGCCCTAGCACAATCTCTTGGCTGATGACGTGATCAGTAAAAACCGGCACTAAGGGAGCTGTGCAGGAGAGGGGAGGTCTGTGATCGCCATTGGATCAGGTGAGCCGGAACTGTCGCTACTTATAACTATACATGGGAAGCAGAGGGGACACAAGGGGTAGTGAAGGAAGACACACTGGGACAATGCAGGGAGTCCCCGACATCGCGGTGGGTCAGCGGTTCTTATCGGGGGGCATTCGTAAGTCGAGGACTACTTGTATTCGGTATATATAGGATGCAGGGACTTTTTCTCCCCCTTTTTGGTGGAGGGCACACATGTGGACAGGACGACACACATGGGGGACACAATAATTGGGAGAGATCTAAAAGACCTGGACCTTGGACGCACCAGGTTTAGTATATTTTTTCCCCTGGTTTTTGCACTCTAAATCTAGGTGTATATTATAGACCGGAGCATCTTATATGCCAAAAAATGCGGTAAGTAGAGTCCCATTAACCCCTATAGACCTGTTGAGAGAGGATACCTTCACAGAACCTGTCTATGAGCTATGCCAAACAATAGAAGGCTTAATTATTCCATCAATGTGTAGATGTTTTCTCCTAATCACTGTAAAGCTCCCTACACATAGTAAACCGCTGTTGTCTGAAAACAAGCGATCCAACGGTTAGCGACGAGTGAAATATGTCGGCACACACTTGAACTCAGCAATAGCACAACAAAGGTCTGCCGATCGGACTGTTACCGGAAGCATGAAAATGAGGACCCAGAAGAGTGAAATTCTCCACACGCAATTACTTTGAATGGATCAATGATTTGTTATTATTCACTATGAATAAATAACCGCGATAGTGTGAACCCTGCCTGATAGCTTCACACAAAGGCTCCCAGAAGGAGGCCAGAAGGATGGGTTTGCATTACTGGAGCTCCTCCCCTCTGAAGAATTGGAGTGGGATGTTTGCTTCGGTTAAAGCAACTAACCAATAGGGATGACCTATAAGATGCAGTGTTCTCCCCAGGCTCTTTTAGCTGGGTGCTCCACCTGGCTAGTTTTGGTGAGCACCCGGCTGTCATGGGCTCACCTCCTCTAATGCTGTAAGCAGAGTTGCACACAGAAGCATTGGCCCTGCATTCTCTCCTCTCGCCCCACCCGGCTACTTTTTCATGCCACCCGGCTGGAAAAAAAATTCTGGGGAGAACACTGAGATGCAAATAATTCCAGGTTGATGCTGAAATATGCAAATTCTATATGCGAATTTGTGCAACTTATAAATAGACAAATCGTATCCTGCCAAGGTGGAATGCAATTAATCCATGTTCAAGTTGAATACATTTGCATAATCTTGAATTGGCTCAAAATTATTTTCACCACATTGACCCTACTTACTAACCACCCTCTTCCCCATCCTAGTCAGTGGCAAAGTGAAGGAGTTTGAAGGATGCCCATAATAGGCTGTCAGTTTAAATGTATGAAGCATCTTATGAGGAAGAAAGGGTTGTTTGACCTCAGTACTCGACAGAGGGAGCGATCTTGGCAATACCGATGTAAAGTATAGACAAAAGTATGTTAGTTGGTGCTGCTCCTTTAAACCCACTCTGGGTGGTGAAGATATCTGTAAAGGACAAGGGGGGGGGGGGGGGGGGGAGGGAAGCGCACTCAATAGACAATTTGAGAAAACTGGTTAGCCAACCGTGGAATTCTCACCTGAGATTCTTGCCGATTAGCCCATATGGGTTGGTCGGCTGAAGAGCTTTTGTCCCACTCAGAACCAGGGACCAGGTCTTTCCAGCGATTTTCCTCCACAAGATATACTGGCACATATGCTTCTCCGTCCACTGAACTTCAGTCCTGGATCAGATGTATTTCCACTCCTTGTAGATGCTACCTACCGCTATAGGCGGCCGCATTTATGCATAGGAGTGTCTGCACAGAGGTGTAGTGGATGTGCAGGAAGGATCAGGTTTGTGCCTATAATACTCCACACAGCTATGTATGCTTTACACTTGTAAGCCACAGGAGCCTGATGATAGAGTTGAGCTCTCGGAAACGCGTTGCTGTTGATTAGAATAAATACTTTTAACTAGACTACACGGCAGCTGCCTTTTATCCTTTCTACCACGCACTTGCTTGTCAGCTCACAAACTTACCTCCAGGTGCCTGCTGCTTGCTTGTGCAAGACACACAGAGTGGAGTTTCTCCCAGCCATTACTCCTCACACAAAAAGCCAGTTCCTGGCTCCAAGAGCTCCTGTAGCCTGTGGCTTACAAGTGTAAAGCATACATAGCTGTGTGGAGTATTATAGGCACAAACCTGATCCCCCCCTGCACATCCAAGACACCTCTGTGCAGACACTCCTATGCATAAATGCGGCCGCCTATAGCGGTAGGTAGCATCTGCGAGGAGTGGAAATACATCTGATCCAGGACTGAAGTTCAGTAGATGGAGAAGCATATGTGCCAGTACATCTTGTGGAGGAAGATCGCTGAAAAGACCTGGTCCCCGGTTCTGAGTGGGACAAAAGCTCTTCAGCCGACCAACCCATATGGGCTAATCGGTGAGAATCTCAGGTGAGATTATTCCACGGTTGGCTAACCAGTTTTCTCAAATTGTCTATTGAGTGCGCTCTCTCCCTCCTTTTCCCCCCTTGTCCTTTACATGAAGCATCTTATGCCCTTTAACCCATTTTACAAAATCAAATTACTTAGCTGCAAGCAGAGACAGAAGTCCATATTTATACAAGACCAATTTTTACAGATCTTTACTTACTTCATAATTTTCTCGTATCCAGAGCTCCTCCTCGAGAAACAGTTTTTTCCGATCATCTTCTAAAGTGTCAAACTGAGACTGTGACATTTTCATGTTTTTCCTGATGAGGTAGAATTTTTCCTCTTCGCCATACTCCTCCCTTTTGATGTTAAATGTATATACCCACCAGACATACCAGGATATATATTTAAAAAAATAGTAAGGGAACAAGATTATCTGGAACAGTAAAATGTCATATAGTTGGGGCTTTTGATAGCCTCCTTTGATGTCTATTTTGTTTTTAATAATGTCCCTTATTATCTCCTCGTCTTCTTCTCTGATTTCTTCTTTAGACCTCTTATTTCTCCCCTTCTCCTTTGCACGGTTCAGTAAACCTTGTTGCTTTGCAATTTCAGTGGCCTGGATTCGATACTTTGGCACTGTTGATAAGTATTTAATGGCTTCATTATAGCTGCTTCTCCAGCTGTAAAACTAGACAAAAAAAAATAATTAAAGTGATGCCCAAATAAAAGCATACGTGTAATGCTACTTACGGATTTTCCAATAAACATGCAGAAAATTTTCAGTACCCAGAGAAAACTCTAATCATTTTCAACTTCAAGAAAAAAAAAAAAAGAAAAAAAAAAAGATACTTTTTAACTCATTATCAGCTTCAAAGTAATTATCTTGTTTGAGATAAATGCACTTCTTTTGACCTCAGACGGCAGAACTCGTGCTGTAAATTCTTGGAATGCTTGGATGTCTCTCTAACAGAGGATAAAAAAAAACCTGAAATATTGTACCTAGTCACATTGGCAGATTTACTGCTCTGCAGAATTTAGAGAAGGAAATAAAAAAGTACTGTATATACTCGCATATAAGCTGACCCTTGTATAAGCTGAGGTACCCACTTTTCCCTCAGAAACAAGGAAAAAGTGATTGACTCGTGTAGAAGCCCCCTCCCCAGTAGCCAGATGTGCCCCCAGTACAAGTCAGCCTCCCCACCCCCATAGCCAGATGTGCCCCATGATCATACAGCTGTGTCTCAAGAAGTTACTAGAAGGCGTCATAGAATGAGAGACAGCGATTGCCACACAGGAAGAATCCCCGATAATTGCACCACTGACACATTGCTTGCACTCCACTCCACAAGCCAGGGGACAAGGGTAGTCTTGAGCAACACACCCCTGCATACCATGCTGCAGAGGATGGAGGGCACGGACACAGCTGATAAAAGCAGGATCACTAGTGAACAATCCTCACGCTCCTCTGCCAGTAACAAAACCTGCTCCACCATCTGTTTTGCTCCACTGACTCGCATATAAGCCGAGGGGGTAACTTTTCAGCACTTTTTTTATGCTGAAAAATCAGGCTTATACGCAAGTATATACAGTAGTTAACTTTAGTACAGGGAACAAGTTACTTAACATAAAATGTATTTTTAAATACTCATTTGGCATTTTTATTACTATTTTCAGTGGCTATCCAAATAAATTCTCCTGGACTTGAACTCTTATTCCAGAGGGCACTCCCGCAGAATTCAAATGGCACTGCATCAGTAATGGTGGTCAGCCTTATTAAAGTTCCATAGATGCATTTTAGTGCTATTCCCTATAACACCTTAAAGAGAATCAGAGGTCGGTTTGAAGAATGTGATCTGCCTACAGAGGCTGGATCTGCCTATACAGCCCAGCCTCTGTTGGTCTCCCAAACCCCCCTAAGGTCCCCCTGCACTCTGCAATCCCTCATAAATCACAGCCTCGCTGTCGACACACAGCGTGTCGCAGTGGGCTGTGTTTTTCTCTATAGTGTCAGTCTGCTGCTCTCCCCACCTCCTGCAGAACTCTGGTCCCCACCTGCCTCCCTTCCCTCCCCGCTGATTAGAGGGAAGGGAGGGGGGCAGGAACCGGAGCTATGCAGGAGGCGGGGAGTAGCCGAGACTGACACTACAGATGTAAACACAGCCAGCACAGCATGGTTGTGATTTATGTCTGATTTCAGAGTGCAGGGGGACCTTAGGGGGGTTTGGGAGACCAACAGAGGCTGGGCTGTATAGGTAGATCCAGCCTCAGTATGCAGATAACATTCTTCAAACCCACCTCAGGTTCTCTTTAATACAGTGCACAATAATATGTAAAGGGCTAATAGATGAACCTGGACATCAGGCACAGGACATTGGGCCTCTGGAACATTGTGTTGCCTGAATGTCGCACAGCAAACCCTTTTCATAGCTGACATTCACTAACAGCTGTTAACTAACCAATTATGGCAGCTGTGTTCAATTTTGTGTGAGTTACTCTGACCACTTTATTCATTTGCCATTTTGAGCATATACTTTTGAGAATGTAGTTTCCAATAGAGCAAATAAGCTTTGGTGTGCAAATGAAAGGATTTGCTTATAAAATCGTATGTGCCCGTTCAAGATGGATGACAGGGTGATAATCTATCTGCAGGCACAGATACACCAGGAAAATCATCATTATTACTGCTCCCACTCCTCTAACTTTATGGCAAAAAAAACAAAAAAAAAACAAAAACAAAAAAAACACCTTAGCTCATCTAGGATACTGACCAGCAGTCTGACTGTTATACATTAGGAATTTCTTAACGCTAACTTGTGCTGATGTTTACACCTTGCCAACTGGGGACACCAACTCTGCAGTCCTCATATTGAAAAGTTAGGATGCATAAAGCGTTGATAGTTCCTGCTGCATCTGGATTTCCAGCTATAGAAGTCTTCCTACAGCAACTGTAGCCACCCCCTCTCTGTCCCAACTAACCATAATCCTGCCTCTCCACCTATACAAAGGCTTTTATATGGGCAGAGAGTACTGGCTACAACCACATACGGTAGCCATGTTCCCTCCCATGCTCCAATGCAGAGGCAGCAGCATGGTCAGGAGGGTGTGGTGGGCAAGGCTACAGCCTGGACCTCACAGGGAAGTAGCAAGCGTAACGTGAAAAGATTTTTGGCTGCCAGCAGCATTATGCAGTGCAGTATTAAGTCCCTTCTGAATAGACCAAAGATTGCTTGGAGAAATGCTGTAGATAGAGTACAGAATATATTTAAAAAGCCCCATATTTTTATGAAAGGTTCAATAAATTGTGATGTCCACATACTTTTAGCTAAGTAACATACCTCTGAATTTGAATTTTTATCCATGAATCTGTACAGATATATCATTCATATTTAAAAACCTACAGAACATCATAAGTCAAAACCAGAAAAGTGTAATGAGGAAAAATTCAGGGTAAACAGACCCACATCGCTGCCTTTTATGTTGCAAATTAGTAACGTCATGGTTCACTCCCTTATCGTTTGCTGCAGATTTCGTTAAATGCTGAATGTTTTATTCATGTCAGTATAATGCCTATGTAATTTTTACCTTATTTTTCTACCTCACTTTGGCCAGTGCTTAAAGGAGATTTTAAAATTAAACCTGTAGAGGATTATATATTGGCAAACTGGCAAGGCTGGTTACTATACACTTTGCCACATATGCTTCACAGACTGCAGCCAGTAATGGAGCTCTGTTATGCCATGCAGCATGTCCTACCGCTTGCCTGTGCTTCTTGATGCAGAAGCTTTAACACGTACCGCCCTTTCCATTCTACGCCCACAAAAGTCCCTCCTCTGTTTTCTTCTCATGTCATTGGCTGGCCTTTGCACCAATGCTCAGCCCAGGGATCTGTGTGGTAAAGACATGGGAGAAGCATAGCAGTACAACCCATATATTCTCACTTGGCTATAGGGTCAGAAGCCACAGCTGCTGAGTAAGGAGGCATGCATATTATGTAGCCTTACTTACAATTAATGCAGCTACCCAGTAAAGAGTAATTTTATTACAAATACTATATAGGCAAAATACTCAGTTAAAAAGGAATAAAGAGAATGTAAGTTAACGTAAAGCAAGAAAAAAAAAATATTGGGGGTGGGAGGCATTCTAAAAACAAAGAGACATGGTATCTCCAGCAAGGACAGGAACATCAATAAACAGGGGTAGGTGGGATATGTAGACAAGGCAAATAACATTTTTTTTGCCTTGTGACACAGAGCTTTTAAAGTGGACTTGAACTCTTGCACAGGACAAAGGGAAAACAGAAAAATGCACTCTGTATGTATATTGAGAGTTTAGCCTGTCTAATCCCCCGTTAATTGTGTCTAATCACTACTTATAATTTGATCTCTGCCCTGTGTCACCTGACTACCACAGCAGATATGCTCATTTGAAAGCACAGGATGTTAACAATATGTCTGCTTCCATGAAAGCAGGAAGTAGAAAAATGCAGATTTCAGGATTTGTATCAGCTGTAACAAAGAAATGTTGTTTTTTTTTTTTTTAAAAGGTTACTGTGCTATTGCATATCTATTAGAGCACAGAGAAAGTTCTGACTTCAGGTCTGCTTTAAAACAAAGAGAAATGAGCTGTACTGTATATTCTGGCATATAAGACTACTTTTTAACCTTTGAAAATCTTCTGAAAAGTTGGGGGGGGGGGGGGGATCATCTTATACGGCGGGTGTTATTGATGCCGGGTGATACGCCCTATCCTGTTGCTGCCTCTCAGATCTCGCTGTTGAGGACTGTAATGAAGTGGCGCTGGTGCACTTGTGCGAGATCTGAGGGGCAGAGAAGGAGGTAAATAGGATACAAGGGCAGGCCAGACAGGAAAAGAGGCATGTTTTATGGGCACAGCGTGATCTATTCTTCCATACTTCTCTGATAAACAGGGAGAGTTGACCAATCCAACCAGTCAGTCAATCACCTGCATATGGTTATATACTGGGTACCACATACAGTACCGCACCAGTATATAGTGTTTTTTTTATTTTTACTTTGTGTGCATTGGAAGAGGGGTAGTCTTATACGGCGAGTATATCCTAAACTCTATATTTTAACTGGAAAAGTTGGGGGTCGTCTTATATGCTGGAATATACGCCCAAAAAGCCACACAGAAATAGAAACCTGGCAAATGTTCAGCACCAACAATAATATAAACTATTTAGTGAGCATTCCAAGGTAAAGCCAAACTCAAGGGAAAAGAAAAATTCAAACTATTTTGCTAACTATCCATATCTAAAATACTTTTGAACTTCTCTTGCTTATTTATTGCTTGATATGTTCCATCCAAAAAAAAAAAAAAAAAAAAAAAATGTTCTCAGTTCCTATACAGACAGGAAATTACTACATCTTTTCAATAGGGACAGAGATAGAGACAGAAACAAATAAAACATTTCTTAAATAGTGGTAAAGAGTTAGTAGCACCATCCGGATTTTACTGCTGCCCCTTCTTTTCTGTCTGCAGGACCACCAAGGTTAATATGGAAGCTCAGGAGCAGAAAGTAAGGACAATTCTACCCAGTGGGGATACAAAGAGTAGTAAAAACGCAAGCAATTCTAACCCTTTTCTGCATGAACCAAAACTAAAATATTTTTTGTGTAGTGGGAATTTAACCAGTTACGGGCAACGCTAACTGAAATCTACGCCGGTTTGATGCTGATGTGGCTGCCAGGGTGTAGATTTCAACTGACCACCGCCGCGCATACTCACCGTTCTCATTGCTCCCGCCGATCGCGTCGCATTCTCCCATTGGCTTACATTGATAGACACGGTCAGGAGCCAATGAAAGCGTCTTTTGACTGGTTCACAGGAACTCTGAGATGGCAGAGTGGGTGTCATTAGGATCCCAGCATGCGGCGTGGATGGCGTTTGCAGCAGGCATGTGTGGCGATTAGTTGGTATTCCGTCATTTTAGTACCAGTGTTCTCCGGTCCTTAAAGAGAACCCGAGGTGGCTTTGTATAACGTTAGTGGGGCACAGAGGCTGGTTGGGCACACTAACACCAGCCTCTGTTGCCCCATGGTGTGTGTCAAAGACCCCCCTGCTCGCCGCTATCCTTCCCGCAGTGCTGGCGACACGCAGCGCGTCGCCAGCACAATGTTTACCCTAGCGCTGTCTGTCAGCGCCGCTCCCCCGCCTCCTCCGCATCGCCGCTACCCGCCCTCGTCCCTTCCCTCCAATCAGCGTGAGGGAAGGGACGAGGGCGGGTAGCGGCGATGCGGAGGAGGCGGCGGAGCGGCGCTGACAGACAGCGCTAGGGTAAACATTGTGCTGGCGACACGCTGCGTGTCGCCAGCATTGCGGGGGTATAGCGGCGAGCAGGGGGGTCTTTGACACACACCATGGGGCAACAGAGGCTGGTGTTAGTGTGCCCAACCAGCCTCTGTGCCCCACTAACGTTATACAAAGCCACCTCGGGTTCTCTTTAAGGGGGCAGAGACCACTGGTACTTAAGTGGTTAAAGTGTACCCGAGGCCATATGAGATGCACGTGTGTATGTATAGTGCAAAACATTAATAACCAGGCTGCTTTACTGGTTTTACTTTTCTACCTGAAAGAGTTATTTTCTAGGCATGGAAATAACAGCTTCTGTCTTGTCAATATATAGTAAACATCACTGATAAGCAAATTAAAGCATAAAAAAAAGTTTTCTTGGCATAATACAACTTCTGAAAGCAGAGGGAGATAAAATACATGAACTATTGACCTTTTTCAAACTCAGGGGCACTTATTAAGCTGGCAGTGAGCAGAGGCAACAAAACATTCAATCTAGTTTGTACATGTTTAAATATAAAATAAAAATATGGGATGCGTAAAAAAAAAAAAAAAAAAAAAAGGCATGTTTAGGAGTAGGAGCATAAATACAATTGTTTATCTCGTCAGTTTATTTTCACCTCGGGTTCACTTTAAGTTTTCACTAAATGTAGGATGCAAAAAAACAAAAAAAAAATAAACAAAGAATTAGGTTTTATGAAAGGAGCTATGAATTACCTGAAAAAGTGAGACGACAACCACTGTAACCAGGATAACGATCCTCACATCCACCTTAGGAGCCAATCTCCTACTGTAATAATGGTAGTAGTGTCTGTAGTATTCCTCAGGGTGATCCAACATGTAATCATAATCCTTTCGAGTTTCTTCATCCTGTCATGTTTGCAATATAATAATATTATAAATGGAAAATGAACAGCAGACACAGTCAGAGGAGCATCCTTATTTTATTAATCATGTACTGCTTATTGTTAGGCATAGAGCAATTTGAAATACACTTATAATCTTATATTTAAAGTTGATATTGAGGCTCAGTAACCTTGAACCTAGACTACCCCGTATACCTTGCTGCCTAATGTCTACAGCCCAACTCTAGGCTTGCCTAATAAGCAGAGTGTGCAAATGTAACAAGACTTCTACAGCTGAATATACTGTTCTGGCTGTGTGACCAGAAGCAGCCCAGCTTAAAGAGAACCCGAGGTGGGTTTGAAGAATATTATCTGCATACAGAGGCTGGATCTGCCTATACAGCCCAGCCTCTGTTGCTATCCCAAACCCCCCTAAGGTCCCCCCCTGCACTCTGCAATCCCTCATAAATCACAGCCACGCTGCTGACAAACAGCTTGTCAGAGCTGGCTGTGTTTATCTCGATAGTGTCAGTCTGCTGCTCTCCCCGCCTCCTGCAGAACTCCAGTCCCCGCCTGCATCCCTTCCCTCCCTGCTGATTGGAGGGAAGGGACGGGGGCAGGGACCGGAGCTATGCAGGAGGCGGGGGAGCAGCTGAGACTGACACTACAGATGTAAACACAGCCTCACAGCACGGCTGTGATTTATGAGGGATTGCAGAGTGCAGGGGGACCTTAGGGGGATTTGGGATAGCAACAGAGGCTGGGCTGTATAGGCAGATCCAGCCTCTGTATGCAGATAACATTCTTTAAACACACCTCGGGTTCTCTTTAAAGCCCAGTAAACACAACACTTATCCAAGTAAATATACAAACTTAATGTCAAAAACGTCAAGTATAAGACTGGTGCACCAATCTTGAACGAGTATAGCAATGCGCTAGTCACAGATAGTGACTGGACTGATTGGATGTGTATAGTTGGATGAATGAATCACAGTGTGAATAAGAACCGATGTAGATTTAGAGGAGAGCGCTCTCCGCAAATTAAAGGCCCCTATGGGCATTGTATTTTTTTTACCATATTTAATTTTGCAATAAAGATTTATACTTTTGCAGCTGCTGGCGTACTTATATATGAACTTATCACAGTAAACTATAATAACAATTAAGTTGTTTAGTAAATATAAATGTTTAAAAAAGAAAAAAAAAAAGGGAAAGACAGTTTTACAGTTGCAGGCTAACAACTATATAACAAAAAAACAAACAAAACAAAAAAAAACACCTTACAGCCCTTTTTTCAGTGGTACACTGTGGTGCAAAGGTCGCTTTGTAACGCAGCTTACAACACTGCAATGCACCACCTATGCGACTTACAGTGTAGCGATTTAACGAGTTACTACATCGTAATGTACTGCATGCAGTGTGTTACTGTTAGAAGTGCACATTGACAGTGGGGTGAAGCATACTTTTCATTGACTGTATGCTTCACTGTACCAGACGCAACACACGCATAACGTGCTTTGTCGCTGTAGCGTTCCTGCTATCACGGGAACGCAACGGCCACTGTGAACTAATTACACTATACTGTACTCTCAGACTTTAGCATCTTCATTGCTGGGTCTAGCTGGGCTTTGTGGTGCTAACGGAAGTTTATATTTAACAGGCATAATCATCCTGTTTAGTCTGCAAACTGAAATCACAGCCTGTAGCTCAGGAAGTTATGCTGAGAGGTACCTGACCTTAAGCCTTGTGTACATTGGTGTCATCAGCAAAAACCAAAGAATTGCTTTGTGAACCATGTTGTGAAAACCAGAGTGCATTCACACGGTATTTATTATTCACTGTAGTACTGTAGTGATTTAATTGTGTTTGGTAATAGTCATCCACTGAATTAAATACCATAAGCAAAGCACTTCAAACAAAGCAAAATAGGACATGTTGCAATGTACAAAGTGTACTCTGCTTCATATGTTCCTATTCAAAATCAAGCAATGCATTGAAGTTGAGCAATGAATGGCAAGGTTTCTCCAGTCCCTTCATGCTTCTGGAGATCATACAGCTAACTACAGGCTTGTGGCTTTTGTGGAGACGGGGAGGGCTGGGAGTGGGCCCATGGCCACTGTAGCCTGCACTAAGCTGTCTAGTGATCTACAGACTTATGCTGGGGATACACGGCACGTTTTATATTATCAATCGAGCCGCTGATGGCTCGATTGATAATATTCAATCTGTCCGATACCCCGCCGGATCGATACTGCGCTCGACACCGGCGGGGAGGACAATGGGAAGAAACAAGCCGCTGATAACCAGCGCCCGCGGGGACGAGCGGGAATCGATCCGCGCACGCTGGCATCGAGCCGCTGGCTCAATACCGGCGCATAAACTGTCCGTGTATGCCCAGCATTAGATACAGAAATCTCAGCCCCAGAAGTCATATGGCAACAACTTTCTTACTGAATTCAATAAGGCACTTCTGGATGTCTTGCTGGGAATACACAATGAGATTTTTCAGCAGATTTAATGTCCGATCGATTTTCCGATCGTTTTGCTAATCGATTTCCATTCATTTCTATTATAAATTGATCAGAAAAACGATCGAAAATAAGATCAGACCTGTTGGAAATTATCTATCGAACCATCTATCTGCCAAAAAAAATCTCATGGTGTATTCCCAGCATTATATAACCTGCACACTGAACATTAGTGGACAGGGGATGGGGAAAGTACACCAGCCTAATTTTCACTGAGCCCAGAGGTTTGCACCGTGCAAAAAAAAAAACCAAAAAAAAAAAAAAAAAAAACCACACACAACAGCAACAAAAAAAATCTAACAAACTGGCAACAAGCATAGAAAAAAAAAAAAAATAATTGCTATTTTTCGTCAAATACATTTTCAGGCTTTCAGTAACAGTTGGGTTAACCTGCTATTAAAATGAGCGGTTTCACTGTACAGTGTATTTTCTAACAAGGGCATGAATCCAAGCTTCACTTTCATAATCCAATAAGAAGCCGACAGCTCACTAGAAAAATGTGACTACGTTGCCATGTAAGAATGAGTCAGCCCTAAGCATCAGTTATCTGTGTCTACAATATCAATACTCAACTAAAAGTCTACCAATATTACAAAACTAATATGTTAATGGAGTGGCTAGTTTATCACATTTAAGATCAAGCTGGTTACTCTGCAGCAATCATATTTGAAAAGAATTTATTTTTTTTATTTTTGCCTAGTTATGCTATCTTATATCAAATCTCGGCTTATGCAAAGAGATTTGCAGAGTATGTAGCCCTGCTGCCAGTGTGCCTCCCCCCTTGTTAGTCCCACCACCACTGATCCACCCATAACGCAACAAAGCAGCAGAATATGTTGGATGGCATAGCTACCTCTTCTACTAGTTGATAGGTCTCCTCAGTTCAGCTGCTGACCTGCTTGCCTGTCCTCTGCATCCAACCTCAGTGTCCTGCAGGTCCCAGCGCTACTCCTGTCAATTAGCCGCATTCTGAGCTCAGCTGGCCAAGAAGTCATTCATCCTCACTGTAGTATTTGCACCACAATGGCGATGAAGGACAGTAGCCAAAAGCAGAACACAGAAAAAGATGGAATGATGATGGCAGTGGTGGGGCGTACGTATGGTCGCACCGCCAGTGAGCTGGGCAAGGTTGAGCCAATTGATGCTCAAATCCCGCCGGCATTAAATGCTAGTTATCATCTGAGTAGTAGCAACTCTGAAGAAGATGTAATTTGGGGTCTGGCTATAGCCGGATCCGCAAATTACTCTTGTGCGGGGGAGGGGGGCAACATAGCACTAGTGCTATGGCGGCACCGAGCTTCAGCACTCGAGCACCGAAATGACCTGCTTCGATGGTGTGGCCCATAGGACACTATGGCTGTATATGAAAGACATGGTGGGCACATGGGTGGTCAAAGGCTGAACTAAAGAGACCCATGGCCTGCAATGAGTAGAGTAATCAATTCATGTTCTTCACACTTCACTGTGTAAGTAGGAAGGGCAGCAAAGAACTGGTAAAGAGGGACCACACAGTCAGTAATGGGGAAACTAATGCTGAGTGGTAAAGGTTTCAGGAGGAAATGGGATGTGCAATGTTTATCAGGACACCATGGAAGTGATTTACTAAAAGGAGACTAGTAGCTAAAGATATATACAGTAGAACAGTGGTCCTCAAACTAAGGCCCGCGGGCCGAATGCAGCCCCGTGAGGCTTTTTTTACCGGCCCCCCACAGTGCTGCAGGCTTTTGCAGGTAATTGGGTAACATTATGACTCACATATGACTTGCTTTGTTAGGGTCACAATATTTGCACTGTGTTGAAGGGATACTACTGTATATGCACATGCTGTGTAGGGGGCAGGGGTGCTCGGATACCCCTTTTTACAATCCAAATTGATCCGGATACCTAGATATCTGAATCCAAACTTTTTGGTATCCGAGTAAACTCGTATATCCGAACCCAATATCCTGGATATCCAGCCGGATTCGGATATCTGGATAGAAAACCGGAAGTGACCTGAAAATGGCTTAAAAAGCTTCCAAAAGTCTCTTCAAATGGCCAAATCCCCTTTCAGAGGTTGGTCTCTCTCTCTCTCTCTCTCTCTCTCTCTCTCTCTGAAAGGGATTTTTGACATTGAAGGTGATTTTGACTTCTGCTCGGATATCTGAACTAACTATCGACCTGGATTTCAGATTTAAGATGGGAAATCTGAGTTTGCTCAGATAGTCTATTCGGATTTAAAAAATATCCGAATTGCTATTCAAAGTTCGGATAGTGGAAAAAGTTCGGTTCATCTAGGTAGTTCGGATATCCGAAAATCTTGCTGAGCACCACTGGTAAGGGGCATAACATCTGCTCTGGTTAAATAGGAGACATGAGGGCTGCCCATGTTAATAGGCGCTGTCTACAATACCTAGGCTCAATGTTATGCTTTTCTACCTCATTTTATGTATACGCCTTCCAGTAGTCTGAAGTATGTTGACCTGGCCCTTGACTGAAAAAGTTTGGAGACCCCTGCAGTAGAATCTCGTTATAGTAAACGCTGATATATGCATTGTGGTATGCAGTCCAGTTTTATGTGCAGCGTGAACCTAACCTTGACGACTGGGAGAAAGAGGCGAGTGCCAAGTGCTGAGAATGTTCTGTCTTGGTATATTTTCTCCAGCTGTCATGTTCACCCAGCTTTGGTTTAAATCTGGCCATTTTAACTTACATGTTGCTTCTTACAGTTCCCAGAGGTTCCTTGCTTGCTGTCATTCCACGCTGCTCTATTCAATTGCACATGCGTGGCCCTGGTCGTGCTCCTCATCGATTGCACTTGTCGCTGAGAGCATTTTGCATATGTGCAGTAGCAATTTATACCTACAGCAGAGGGCCACGCATGCCGCTTTCAGAGGGGCAGAGCAGCTGAATGAGAAGAGGGACCAGAACGACTACAGGGGGCTGGAAGAAGCCCCAGATGCGTCAAACTGACCAGAATTATTTCAATTTAAGTTCCCTTTAAAGTGTACCCGAGACTTGATTAATGTGTGCATTTATACTTACCTGGAGTTGCCTCCCCGTCCTCTCCATTCACTAGTTATCCCCCACCCCGGTAATCTGTCCAATTGTTCGATTCTGCACATGCGCGACCAAGCAGATCACCGGGGGGCATAGCAAAAGAACAGAGCGGCTGGTGAGGGAGCCCATGCATCTCATGGGGCTGGAGGAAACCCCAGGTGAGTATAAATACACACATTAATTACATCAAAATTACACATTGGACAAGACTATTCTGTTGAAAATCCTAGTGTTTTTCGTACAGGAATTTCAAAGTACTACAAAACACTATAATAATTAGTACCTAGCAAATATAATGCTGGTGGTTTTGTTTCCCAAATTTAAATATCACACACACAACAAAAAAAGCATATAAGCTAGGAGAACTATCCTTGTCCCACAACTTATGGTTCCTTCACACTATACATACATTCAAAATCGCCACTGAAATTTCCATGCAACATGAAGCCAAAAGAAGGCTTACCCTGCGCCTGCTGAAACATCCTGGAGGTGACTTTTTCCTCCCAGTTGTCGCAACATGGGGACACACGTAATTCAGGCATTGGCTATTGCCGGTGGCAAAATTACCTCTTTTTTCTGATTTGAGCCTCAGCAATCCCGCACCCAAATTAGTCACGGAGAGCTGGCGCTGCTATAGCCGCAATTCTCTTTACAGCTTATGGAGGCACCCAAACCATCGGCGCAGCTCTGCACCAAAATTAGCTGTCTTGGATACATGTTGCATTGTGATAAGATTGCAGGTTGGAAGTGTATTCTGTGTTACTCCGGCTAAATTCAACGCACCTGATATGAGCGTGCCACAGATATATGATTTCATTACATTGGGATGCAATTATAGCATCTCCTAGTGATTCTAAACTGTGCAAGTTTCTTTCTTCACATGCGCAGAGAAAGGAAGCGATCATGGTTAAGGGCTTACTTCGTGGATTGCATCGCAAGGCGCTGCTCAGGGACGGATCAAGACCAAGTTGCGCCTGGGGCAAGGTCAGGTTTTGGCGCCTAAACTGCCATTCATTGTGCCGCCTTTTTAAGAATTCAACAAACTGCGCCTGGGGCAAGATACCCACTTGCCGCCCCCCCCCCCCCCCATCTGTCCCTGGCGCTGGGGTAATTTCCAGGAAATTATTTGACTAAGGATCCTATCAGGGAATGTGAGGGATCCTGAGGACAATGAACAATATAAAGAGACCCAGGAGGAGGTTATGTAGCCCAAACTTGGCTTCATTCCATTTTTTTAAATCATTGCTATATCCAATAACAGTACAATAAATACATTTGTCTATTCTAATGTAATAAATCTTTAAAACGGGGTTGCTACTGGTCAGACAGTGCAGTAGTAATAATCTGTACAGAAGGCTGCAGGCTGTAGTCACCTTTAGAGTTTCGTAGGCAGTGGCCACCAGCAGGAAATTGGTATGTGCGATCTCCTTCTCGTCGCTGCTCCTGTAGCGGTCCGGATGGAACTTCCGTGCCAGTTGCCGGTAGGCTCGGGCAATCTCCGCTTTACTGGCCTCTCTGGGCACTCCAAGCACATCATAGCACACTTGCTGGCCGCAGTACAGACCCTCGATGAGTGCGGCCACCGGAGCGGCCAGACACGCCAGCCCCAGGAGCAGGAAGAGCCACCTCGGGAACATGGAGGGCCAGGGAAGGAGGAGAGGGGCGCTGAATGCAGCCGATTCCCCCTCCGCCTTCCCACAGGCCGCCGCCATGTCAGCTCCCGGCCAGCAGCTGCAACGTGACACCGGGAGGAGCCGCCGCCTCCTCAGCAGCCACTTTGTGCAATAACTTTATTAGCAGCAGCAGAGCCGCCTGACTGTACAACGCAGCAGCAGCAGCCTGTGTGCGAACTGTGAAGGGGGCGCTGCTGTGACCTGCCAGTACTACACTGTAACACCAGGCCTAGTATTACAGCATAGAGGGGAGTGCCTACTATGGGCAAGATTCACAAAGCTTTTTCACCTATTTGCCTCTGTTTTCACCTTAAAGTGTAACTGTGGGGCATAAAATAAAAAATCATTTTTTTTATTTTTATCTGGTAAACGAGTAATAAGGATGCTAATCAGGCAATCCAAAAGTTAAAATCACTATTACTTTTCTTGTTGATAAATTATCATTCCCCAGTTTACATGACTGTTATTTGGTACACAGAAAATGTGGTACACAAAAGAGAAGTTGCAGGGCATGCTGGGTTGTCTTTTTTTGCTTCCCTACTTCCCCTCAGACTTAACTAATGCAGCCTGATTGGCTGAAGCCACTTTCCCTCCTGTTTTCCCCTCCCACACCTCTGTTCCTCTCTGATTGGCCAATATTTTTCAGGCTGAAACAATGCACTTTCTATAGTGAAGGCGGCAAATCAGGCAGAGGAAACTAAGGGCGGATATTACATCACGACTGGCTTCAAAATAGCCACAGTAAATATGGAAACTGTATAGAAAAGGATTCTCTCCTTTTCTTTTATAAAATTCACAGGAATCATAACATGGACAGTGCAATACATATGTTAAAGGGAATCTTAACCGTCACTTAGTTTAAAAACAACCATTCAACCATTGCAGTCAATGTAGGTTGCACAGCAGATGCTTACCGCACTGTCTGCTGATTCCATTAGTCCCTCTGAGCCCTGTAGTGCGCCACGTCTTTTCTAGCCGACTGATCAGTCGCACAGTACTTTCCCCGGAAGTACTGTCTAATTTTCCTCCCTCGCGTGGTCCTAGCGCCCGTGTATTCTTCGCGCCTGTGCAGTAGTCCACCTTGCACACAGGCGCATTGAGAATCATAGCGTGCGCGTGAATCAGACTGAATCACGCTTGTCACGCTGTTAGTCCATGGAGCATACTCGTGCGAGAGCACTCCCCTCAGCTTCTCGCACGAGACAAATAGCTTTGCACAATCAGGAAACACAGCCGGTATAGTGTCAGAATGGGCAGCCCCGCACGTTGTGCGGTGCGACTAAACAGTGTATGCGCATGCTCCCCAATGAGACGCTCTGTGCGTGCTCGTACCCAGCAGCAGCAGCACATTATGACATGGAGAACACGCTGAATGCTAGTCAGCCGGGGCTCCACGCTGCCCCGGAAGTAATATCTCGCTGTCGCCGCCATCTTGATGACGTCATTAAAACGAAACTGTGCCACAGAGGGATAACGGGGGAGAGCAGAGCGGCGAAATTAGAAAGAATAGATACAGCTACCTGTGAGTAATAATGGAATGCTTTCATTTCAAAAAACAGCTCACAGTTAAGGTTCCCTTTAAAGCGGACCCAAACCAAACATTTTTTCTAATTAAAAATATTTAGTTGCACCACTCTGACACATACAAAGATAAATAAACACTCCTTCAAGCCTATGAGCATTTCAGTGCATGCTTTTCACCCTTCTCTTTTCATAGCTAGGGTTATACTGGGGGCAGCCATTAGCAATTCCTCCATTGCCGGACACCATCTACTCCACCAGTTTGCCGGAAAAATCCCGGCAATTTGAAAGGAAGGGAGGGGTTCCTGCAATAAATGTAAAATATTTTATATTTGTCATCATGCAGCTGAAAAAAGGCTGCTATTTATTATTATAATTTAGAAAATAGATTTTATTTCTGACATCTTGTATTTTTAATTTGGGTCCACTTTAAGTAAATAGAGCAAGTGTTTGTCTCTTATATACTTGTTTTTTTTTCCTGAGATAGTATGGCTGACAGCTCCTCTTTAACTATGTTACATTTTTAAGCTCCCAAAGAGGAAAAATATAATATAATTAAGATAAGAAAAGTAATATTGAAATTAATTTAATCAGGAACAACTTACTTTGAGTGATTATTTTACATGTAAATGTGATGAAAGGTCATTTTAATCAATTAGATGATACATCATTTATGAGAAGTTTTGTGAATAGAGCCCCTATGTGTATTCACACTTATGCTAGGTACACACTATTCAATTTTCTGACAGATTTACTGTCAGATCTATTATTTCCAACATGTCAGATTGATTTTCCTTTTCTTTCTATGAAAAATCGTTTGAAAAATCAATCAGACATCAGATTGTACATGTTGGAAATAATCAATCTGTCAGAAAATTGCATCGTGTGTACCCACCTAGCATGAAGCCTCAACACATTAAACACAAACAGTTGGGCGCTAGTTTAGTTTAGGGGACCCAGCAAGAAACTTCATAGGGAACAGTTCTCTAATCACAGCACCGTCTTACAGCAAGAAGCATTGTGATTGGTCGAATAGTGTGGACGCATTTTACTACAATATCTAAGGCAGTGGTTCACATCATTTTTGGAGTCGTGACACATCAAACCAAAGGTTTAGATCTCCGTGACACGTAGACTAAATGCATGTAATGAGAGACAGCGTTTTCCCACTAAATGCACATAAGAGACAGCCTTTCACCAGTAAATGCACGTAATGAGAGACAGCTTTTCACCAGTAAATGCACATAATAAGAGACAGCTTTTCACCAGTAAATGCACATAAGAGACCTCTTTTCACCAGTAAATGGACATAATAAGAGACAGCTTTTCACCAGTAAATGCACATAATGACAAACAGCCAGTTGTCCCCAGTATATGTAGCCAGGGATATATGTGCCCAGTATATGTAGCCAGGGATATATGTGCCCAGTATATGTAGGCAGGGGTATATGTGCCCAGTATATGTAGGCAGGGATATATGTCCCCAGTATATGTAGCCAGGGTGTATATGTGACCAGTATATGTAGTCAGGAGTATATGTCCCCAGTATATGTAGGCAGGGGTATATGTGCCCGGTATATGTAGCCAGGGATATATGTGCCCAGTATATGTAGCCAAGGGTATATGTCCCCAGTATATGTAGGCAGGTGTATATGTCCCCAGTATATGTAGCCAGGGATATATGTGCCCAGTATATGTAGGCAGGGGTATATGTCCCCAGAATATGTAGCCAGGGTGTATATGTGCCCAGTATATGTAGTCAGGAGTATATGTTCCCAGTATATGTAGGCAGGGGTATATGTGCCCGGTATATGTAGCCAGGGATATATGTGCCCAGTATATGTAGCCAGGGGTATATGTCCCCAGTATATGTAGGCAGGTGTATATGTCCCCAGTATATGTAGTCAGGGATATATGTGCCCAGTATATGTAGCCTCAGGGTGCTCTCCCTCCCTCGCTCTCTCCTCCGGAACGAAGTGCGGTGGCTGGCAGAGGGGCGGAACTTACCTTCTGTGTCTCCGTCTGGTCTCGTCGCCGGCGCGGGATGATTTGCCACTACTCTGGCCTGATCCAGACCAGAGCAGCGGCTGCAGAATCAGAACTTCCGGCCGGCGCTTGGAGCGACACGGAAGGTAAGTCCTGCCCGCTGCCAAGCGCCGCCACACACACAGTATCGGAGGGGAGAGCGAGGGAGGCAGAGCACCCTAAGGTGAGAGAAGGGGGGGAGATGGCACCCTTCTCCGCCACTGCCCACCGCTTTCCCTCCACTGCGCTGCTCCCCTCCGACACAGAGTGCCGCGACACATACCCGAAGCTGCCGCGACACATGTATGTGTCGCGGCACATGGGTTGGGAACCACTGATCTAAGGCCTAGTTCACATTATAAATCGCAAACACAGAGCGATTTATTGAGCGATTTTGAAAGCGCTTTCAAATCGATTTTTGCTTAGAAAAGCAGTTTTCTAAGCGCTTATGTGTAGTTTTTTTCTTTTCACTTCCTGACATCAGTCAGGAAGTGAACTCTTTGCCCCGGAAATGAATGAAATAAAGCGCTCGGGAAATCGCTTTTAAAAGTGCTTTGCGATTTCCCTATCCTTTGTATTGAATCGCAAGTGCTTTGAAAATGGTGCAGGAGCCGAGTTTGCGATTGGATAGAAAGCTCATCGCATATGTGAGAATACTCACATAAGCGAACATTACATAGACTCTTTTAAGGTGATTTTTAAAATTGCCAGCACTAAGAAAAAAAAACAAAAGTGCCCCTAATGTGAACAAGACCTAAAACCTAGCAGTTCGAGAGGATGCTGTCCACCCAATCATGTCAGTGGAATTTCTATAGGAGGTTTCCTGCTGGGTCCCTGTAAAGCCATGATAGAAAATCTGTAAGAACGACCAACCCCCCTCCACCCCCCCCCCCCCCCCTCGGGATACTTACCTTGGGAGGTGGAAGCCTCTGGGTTCTACTGAGGCTTCCCTGTCCTCCTAAGGGCCCATTTACACTTAATCAGTTGGTGTGCGTTGGTACGTGTTAGTACGTGTTTTTGTCCATCGCAGTGCATTGTGAAAAAGATTTCAGCCAAAATGCATTAAGGCCCCGTTTACACTTAAAGGGGCACTATTGCTAATTTCTTTGTTTTTTGCCACTATAATATTAATATTTGTATGTGTATCATACTTATGAACATCTATTGTGGCAGATTACATTTCTTTCTTTACACAGCCAATTTCTTTTTTACAGCTTTAGAGTCGCGTCGGCAGATTTACCTTCCTGACGCGACTCAGGCTAATCCATGTTGTAGCAGGAGGCCTCTTTTTATCTTGTTGGAGCTGCCGTTATTGCTCACCCCTCAGCTCAGTTTAGATCCTTCCATTTTCCAACTGCACTATTGTGCAGTTACAGAGGTCACCCGAATCTGCCATAAAGTGCAGCCGCCGTGGAGAGTGGGACGCAGACGTCCTCCTAAGTGGAACACATCCGCCGTGCTGAGCAGGACCCAGCCGCACGGAATACGCTGCCCGGCAAGGACCCCCTATAGTGAACCAGGCAATGAAACGGACACCTATTGTTGTCCGTTTCTATGGTTACCAGACGACCTGCGCAAGGCAGCGGCGGAATCTAAGAGCACAGGGGTCCTTGCCGGGCAGCGTAATCCGTGTGGCTGGGTCCTGCTCAGCACGGCGGATGTGTTCCACTTAGGAGGACGTCTGCGTCCCACTCTCCACGGCGGCTGCACTTTATGGCAGATTCGGGTGACCTCTGTAACTGCACAATAGTGCAGTTGGAAAATGGAAGGATCTAAACTGAGCTGAGGGGTGAGCAATAACGGCAGCTCCAACGAGATAAAAAGAGGCCTCCTGCTACAACATGGATTAGCCTGAGTCGCGTCAGGAAGGTAAATCTTCCGACGCGACTCTAAAGCTGTAAAAAAGAAATTGGCTGTGTAAAGAAAGAAATGTAATCTGCCACAATAGATGTTCATAAGTATGATACACATACAAATATTAATATTATAGTGGCAAAAAACAAAGAAATTAGCAATAGTGCCCCTTTAATCAGTTGCTCTCAGTTATAACTGAAAGGTCAACTGATTTTCAAAGTAAGTCCCATGTTTTCCTATGGCACCTTTCACACTTAGGGCCCGCTTCCACTATAGCGGTTTCCGCTGCGAATCCGCAGTTTCCCCACAGGCAAATCACACGGGGAAACTCTGCCATAGGTTATAACGGCGCCGCCGGCCGAATCGCTTGCGGTAACGATTCGGCCGGAACCCCCCGCAGAATTCGCAGCAGAGGCTGCAATTCCCATAGCCGTGCATGGTACGGCTGATGGGATTCGCCTGCGATCCCGCCCACCCGCTCAGTGCCGGCAGACGCACGCCGCACAAGTGGAAACAAGGCCCTTAACGCATTTTAACTGAAATCTATTTCACAGTGCACTGCTATGGAGAAGAAAAAAAACTCGTACCAACTGATTAAGTGTAAACGGGCCTAAGTGTGAAAGGTGCCATAGGAAAACATGGGCATTACTTTGAAAATCAGTTTTCTTTCAGTTTTAACTAAGAGCAACTGATTAAGTGTAAAAGGGCCCTAAACCTCGGCGATCCAGTGCAGAAGCCTCTGAAGACCAGAGAAATATTTACCTACCGCGATTCACTGCAGACGCAGTAGTGTCTTTCCTATCGGGCTTAGGTCAAAATAGCCGAACCCAATTAGGTCTGCTCTACTGCGCAGGTGGAGACGACTCACATCTGTGCAGTAGAGTGGACCCAATCGGGCTTGGCTATTTCTGCCTGAGCCCGTTTGGAAAGCCGCAACTGCGCCTGTGTTGGAGATGAGGAAGGTAAATAGTGGCATCCTTGGCTGTGGTTTTGGGGAGCCAGCGCTGGAACCAAGAGGCAGAGGAGGATGGGGGGGGGGGGGGGGGGACCAAGGGGCAGAGGAGACTTCCTCCTCACAAGGTAAGTGTCTCCAAGGGTTGGTTATTTTTCTTACAGGTTATCTTTAAGAAAAGTTCTGATCTGTTGGAATCTATCAGCATCAATAACATATGACAGACTGAAGCAGAGAGCCAATAGGAAGAGCCTCCTCCTACTCCCTCTATTGGTTCTGATATGCTCTTGGGCAGGACAAATTTCTGTTCCCCAGGCAGCAGAGAAGAGAGCCACCACAGAGGAGATTTCCCTGCAATCCTACAGACAATAACCCTTTAGATTCCTATTTGAAGATGCTTAGAAGCAACTGGTGAAATCATCTAAGCATGGTGTGTCTTACGTTTAAGTTCACCTAAACTATGACCATCAAATAGTCATATTCAGTGGGACTAAAAGGGGAAATATAGATCTAAAGGGATGCTGGGGATGCCTCTTTTGGAATGTTGTCTGCGCAGAAGTGGGAGAACATCATGTAACAAAACAGAGACCTACTCCACAGTTGTTCTACTGTTTAAGAACAGGTCTTTGTGAACTAAAGCCATGCTTTTCGGTAAATTACCAAACTTCTACCGCACTTGTGAAAATCCTTATGAATTAGGATAAAGTCTAAAATACGTTGGCAGAGGTGCATCTGCCAACAATCTACCGCGTTTAAACCGGCCCTTGATGCACCGCCGAGAGATCTGGAGTGCTGTATCATCTCATCCCGGTTGGCGGCATTGTAATTCTGAAGCGAGCTGAAAAAAAATGAGTTAGATAGCTATGGAGAGAGAAGACTCTGGAACCCATAGAGCCTTCCCCGTCCTTGTTCCATCTCCTTGTTCCACTGCTGGGTCCCGGTAAAGTTGTTTGACCACCTTGGTTGAATGAATACCTCTTCTGCAATCCTCCTGCAGCCTTTGGAAGTACTTACGTCCCTAAGTGCGCAAGTCCGGGCTTATGCATGCGCAGTGTGGATGTGCCTGTCTTTGGAAGCACTCGGCGACCGCTGTACATAGGCTAGATTCTTGGCAGAGCTGCCTTGGGCAAGTACCATCTCTAGAGTGAGTAGGAGTCTTTACCCCTTCTGCTCAGTCATGTGTTGCACATCATCTCAACCCCTAGGCTAATGACACATCTGTACAGCACTAGGCCTCAAACTACCACCTTCGGACTACAGTGATTTTGTATGTATGCACTGTAAGACATTTGATTACACTTATGCAGTGGCATAATCACGACAGAAAATGATTGTACATGTTGCTAGGTACAAAAGTAATAGTTTAGCGTATTCCACCCCCCAGGGCCGGGTTTACACTTTTTTCTGCCTGAGGCAAACTTGTAAGGATGCCGGATTCCCCCCCCCCCCCCACACACCATTTTTGAAATGAACACACAGCACTTAACAATTGAATCTGCTTCATTTAATGTTCTTACATGACATGATGCAGCTCAACACAATTGTACACTTGCTGGCTGTGAGTCTGTGACAAACAGACTGCTGACCCTCAGCTACTCTATTCCTCCTCAGTCAGGACAGCAGCAGTGCCACCTCCTCTTTTTTGCTGTGCAAGTCAAATGAAACACTGCTTCTCTCCTGCCTCCTTCCTTCTCACTCACTGTCAGACTCCTCACACAGCACAAAAAGCTGCTGTTCCCCAATGATGACCTCTTCACCTCGCTCACTCTCCTCTTGCTACTCCTCCTACTCTGACTGCATGCTGTTAGTGTAAACACTTTACAAACATGCTGTCCCTGTAATCTCTGCCGCCTGATGCAAATGTTTCACCTTGCTTCATGAGAGAACCTGAGCATTTTGTGTGGTTGTGAGCATACAGCTCGCGATCACACTCACGCCTGGATTGTTTTGCGCAGGCCCAGAAGTACTAGGCCTGTGCAGAAAACTCCAGACCACGTGAGCGTGCAGACGCTCGCTCACGCAGTACAGAAGATCCCGACCTTGCGAGGTCGGTATGTCCAAATGAGGGGATCCTGGGACACCGGAGCTGAGGGAGGGACAGATCGGCTGTCAGGGGATGAAGGAATCCCCAGGTATGTATATCTCGTTTTTTTAAAATACTCGGACGTATCCTTTAAAGTTCACCTGAAGTGAGAAGCACACGGTGACTGCCATTACTTCCTTTGAGGCTGCGTTTACAGTGGTGCATTGCGGTGCAGCAAAATGGCCGCTTTGTAAAACAGCTTGCCGCACTGCAATGCACCACCTATGCGAAGTTCACAGTGCAGCGGGTACGTTGCACATTATGTATAACGGCATGCAGCATTGTAATGCACTGCAAAATATGTCGCAAGGAGATGGAAAAGCAATTAAAGTCTATGGAGACTTTCACACTTGTTGCGGTCTCTTGCAGTGCGCCGGAAGTATCTGAGCCAACGCAAGAGCAACAGAGTGTTACCGTAAGCAACGTGCTTAACAAGCAGTGTTTGGGGTACTCGAAGTCCATGGGCAACACACTATGAGCTTGATTCATCAAGCATAATGAGCCGTAGTGCGCCCTATGCACACCTTACATAGCAGTGCGTGTTTCCATGTAAGGAAGGCTTCCTTAGCAATACGCGAAGCAATGCACATAACATTAACTGCAGCTGGCCCTGCTTCTGTGATACTTCACTCGTGGCCGCTACTGTATTAATTTACAAAGCAAAGTAAATTAATACAGTAGTGGCCACCTATGCAAATTAATACAGTAGCGGCCGCAAGTGAAGTATCGTGGTATCGTGCTTTAGCAGCGGTGCTTGATGAATCAAGCCCTATGTGTGAATGGTGGAGCATCGTGGTGTGTATGCGTGGACCGGCAGGAATCGCGGATTGGTGGGAATCCCAGTGACATACTTCCTGCCCAGCAGGGAGTACATCATTGAGTGGAGGCTCCTCCGTTTGAATCCCCAGCTGTGGGAAGTCAGCTCCTGAAGTCAGGCGGCTCTGTACTGCACACTCTGGCTCCCGTAGACTTCCGAAGCCTCCTTCGCGGCAGAGAGAGCAGCATTTGACCAAATTGATTGAATACTGCTACTGGGGAGCCAACGCTGTAACGGGGACCGAGAGCCTTCCTTCTCCTTAGGTACATATCTGACATTTGTTTTTGCACGATTCCCATTCACTTTAAAGGTTATTATACTGTTGCTTATCTTTTAGAGCAGAGAGGAAGTTCTGAGTTCAGGTCCAGTGTGTACCAGGCTTTACTTAGTTACAGTGCCATCTAATGGCCATTTGAGTACAGTTATTTTTCATTTCCTTGCTGTGCATTTAGTTCGTACAATTCAGTAGAGATGCGAAGTTCGGATCTTTTCAATGATCCGGATGATTCGAATCGGATCATTGAAAAAATCCGGATCTTTGAACCGAATCTCGGATCATTTTACAAGGGAAGCATTCGGGGGTGAAATGACTAGCAGGACAGGAGAAGGGGAGGGCGGTGGACACACAGAGAAGGGGAGAAGATGGACAGAGGGCAGGGAGTGGACAGAGAAGGGAGGAGGGACGAGCAGAGAGCAGAAATGTTTGTTTGCACACAATACCCACATGCTGCAATCATATGTTTTACATATATTTCACCTATATGTTCATCTGTATACTAGAGATGGGCCGAACGGTTCACCGGCGAACGGTTCCAGGCGAACATCGGGTGGTTCGCCTTCGCCGGCGAACTTTCCCGGAAGTTCGATTCGCCCCATAATGCTCTATGAGGGTCAACTTTGACCCTCTGCATCACAGTCAGCAGGCGCATTGTAGCCAATCCGGCTATAATAAGCCCTGGAGCCCCACCCCCCCTTATATAAGGCAGGCTCCGGCGGCCATTAGCCTCACTCGTGTGCCTGCTAGAGACAGAATAGGGACAGCTGCTGCAGACTTGTTCTCCTAGGGACAGATTAGTCAGGCTCTTGCCTTCTTAGCTTGCTTAGCTGAATCTTATTGCTATAATAGCGCCCCAGAAAAGCTCTTTTCAGAGCTCGTCCTGCTTGTGTGATCAATTTTTTTTTTCTGTGTTTGAAACTGACACTTGTGTTTTTTAGACAGCATTGCTAATTCGTACTGTGTGTCCCACTGCCAGCAGCAGCACATTCAGTGACTACCTGTGTGTGTGATACACTTGTGTTTTTTAGACAGCATTGCTAATTCATACTGTGTGTCCCACTGCCAGCAGCAGCAGCACATTCAGTGACTACTACCTGTGTGTGTGAGACACTTGTGTTGCTTAGAAAGCATTGCTAATTCATAATGTGTGTGTCCCACTGCCAGCAGCCCACCAGCATTCAGCAGCACATTCAGTGACACCTGTGTGTGTGACAGGGAGCTGCACATTGTACTACCTACCCAGTACTGCATTTACCTACTACTAGTACCTGTTGTGTTTAGTTAACCCACCTCATCACTGCATACACCTACGTTTGTGTTGAGTGAACCCACCTCGCTGCACATAACTACCTTTTGTGTTGAGTGAACTTGCGTCACTGCATATAACTACCTTTTAAGTTGAGTGAACTCACCTCACTGCATATCTACCTTTTCTGTAGAGTGAACTCACCTCACTGCATATAACTACCTTTGTGTTGAGTGAACTCAGCTGACTGCATCTAACTACCTGTTGTGTTCAGTAAACTCACTTCACTGCATATATAACTACCTTTGGGTTGAGTGAACTCACCTCACTGCACATAGCTACCTTTTGTGTTCAGTGAACTTACCTCACTGCAAATATAACTACCTTTGGGTTGAGTGAACTCACCTCACTGCACATAGCTACCTGTTGTGTTCAGTGAACTCACCTCACTGCATATATAACTACCTTTGGGTTGAGTCAACTCACCTCACTGCATATATAACTACCTTTGGGTTGAGTGAACTCACCTCACTGCATATCTACCTTTTCTGTTGAATGAACTCACCTCACTGCATATACCTAGCTTCCCCCCGAGATGGACAAAATGGACAAACCAGGTAGAGGAAGAGGTAGAGGAAGACCCAGAGGAAGGCCACCTGGCACTGGCAGGTCTGTGCGAGGTAGTGTTGCTGTGATTTCGTGCGGACCTGGACCAAAGTACAGTGCTCAGAAGAAGGCACGTGCCAGCACTTCCCAAAATTGTGAGGACGTGCTTGAGTATTTAACACAGAAGACCTCATCTCCCGCAGCCAGTGCTACCAGCGCTAGTACAAGCACCACATCTGCTGCATTTGACACTTCGCAGGAGTTATTTGGTGGTGGTGGTGGTGGTGGTGAAATCACTGATTCACAGCCACTACTGCAACACCAAAAAAAAGGCGCAGGTACACCACCTCATACGTCTGAGTTAGGTGGCGATAGTATGGACGTAATGTGTGAGGAGGGGCATGATGAACCACCTGAAGTTGGTGCAGTTGTGGAGTTGTCTGAGAAAAGTGAAGCTGGGCAGGAGGATTATGATGACGATTATACGGATGCCACGTATGTTCCCAATAGAGGAGATGACCAGGGGGACAGTTCAAAGGGGGAGCCAGAGAGGAGTAGGAGGAGACGACTCCATGATAGAAGCAGAGGGAGCTCGTCCTCAGAAACAGCTAGGGGCAGTGTCCGGCGCCATTTATCGCCAGCTATGGCCAGCCAGCCAACATGCCCTTCAACGTCAGCTGCTGATGCCACCGTAGCGCCATCACCCCAGGGGGGCTCAGCGGTTTGGAAATTTTTTAACGTGTGTGTCTCAGATCGGAGCAAAGCCATCTGTTGTCTCTGCCAGCAAAAATTGAGCCGTGGAAAGGCCAACTCTCACGTAGGGACAAGTGGTTTACGAAGGCACCTGGAGGAAGGCACAAACAGCTATGGGAAGAACACCTGAGGAAAAGCAGCACCCCTCAAAATACAAGCCACCCTCCTTCAACTATTCCTCCTTCAGGTGCATTGTCTTCATCCGCTTTCTCCCTTGAACCTTCACAACCACCCTCCTTCACACCGCCCCTGCCCTTGAGCGGTTCCTGCTCCTCTGCCCACAGCAGTAGCCAGGTGTCCGTGAAGGAAGTCTTTGAGCGTAAGAAGCCAATTTCGGCCAGTCACCCTCTTGCCCGGCGTCTGACAGCTGGTGTTGTGGAACTATTAGCTCGCCAGCTATTACCATACAAGCTGGTGGAGTCAGAGGCTTTCCGTAAATTTGTGGCCATTGGGACACCGCAGTGGAAGATACCAGGTCGCACTTATTTTTCACGAAAGGCCATACCCAAACTGTACCGTGCAGTTCAGAGGCAAGTGGTGTCATCTATTGCGAAGAGCGTTGGGTCAAGGGTCCACCTGACCACGGATGCCTGGTCTGCCAAGCACGGGCAGGGCCGCTACATTACGTACACAGCCCATTGGGTCAACCTGGGGACCGATGGCAGCAAGCAGGGAGTACGTGGCTGTTCAGCGGACCGACTTGTCACACCTCCACGGCTTGCAGGCAGGCCTCCTGCCACCTCCTCTCCTTCTCCTCCAGCTACATCCTCTTCGCTGTCAACCTCCTCCTCCTCAGCTGAGTGTCAGTTGAACTCTAGCGGTGCTGCCATCTCCTCTTCCTCTCCAGCTACACAGCCCCATCTCCCCAGAGCCTATGCTGCATGCCAGGTACGACGGTGTCACGCAATTTTAGACATGACTTGCCTCAAAGCGGAGAGTCACACTGGAGCAGCTCCCCTGGCTGCTCTTAACAAACAGGTGGAGCAATGGCTGACCCCGCACCAGCTGGAGATCGGCAACGTGGTGTGTGACAACGGCAGCAATCTCCTTTCCGCTTTCAATTTGGGAAAGCTGACACATGTACCCTGCATGGCACATGTGCTAAATCTGATCGTGCAAAGATTTGTCTCAAAGTACCCAGGCTTAGAGGACGTCCTGAAGCAGACCAGGAAGTTGTGTGGGCATTTCAGGCGGTCTTATACGTCCATGGCACGCTTTGCGGACATTCAGCGGAAAAACAACTTGCCAGTGAGACGCTTGATATGCGATAGCCTGACTCGCTGGAATTCCACCCTGCTCATGTTCTCTCGCCTGCTAGACCAGGAGAAAGCCGTCACCCAGTACCTGTACAACTACAGTAGAAGGACACAATCTGGGAAGATGGGGATGTTGTGGCCCAACAGCTGGACACTTATGCGAAATGCATGCAGGACCATGCGGCCGTTTGAGGAGGTGACCAACCTGGTGAGTCGCGCTGAAGGCACCATCAGCGACTTCCTGGAGTGGTGGAAGAAGCTGTGGAGGAGCGGGAACAGGAACAGCTACGGCAGGAGGAGTCGTGGGACCAATTTTCAGCCGAACCACAGGTTTCCTCAACACCTGCGGCACCACAGAGGGGGGAGGAGGAGGAAGAAGAGGAGTCGTGTGGGGAAGGAGAGGAGTTAGACTCGGATGATTATGAGGAAGGTGTTTCTGTGGAGGAGGAAGAGGCGGCAGCGGCAGAAGAACAACCGCAGCAGCCGTCACAGGGGGCTTCTGCTGCTCCACATTCCCGTGGTATTGTTCGTGGCTGGGGGGAGGAAGAGGAGTTGCGTGACGTCACTGTGGAAGAGCAAGAGGAAATGGAGAGTACGTCTGGATCCGACTTTGTGCAGATGGCCTCTTTCATGTTGTCCAGCCTGTTGAGGGACCCCCGTATCAAAAAACTCAAGGCGAATGACCTGTACTGGGTGGCCACGCTACTAGACCCTCGGTACAGGCACAAAGTGGCAGAACAAGCTGTCAATGATGCTTTACAATGCATTTAAGGGTGATGTGACAGTACAACGCAATAAAGGTACCACTGGCAGTATTCCTCCTCCTCCTCACCAGTCCACGCAGGCAAGGACAGGACGCTCCAGCGATCTCGGGGTGATGTCGGACATGCGGACATTCTTTAGTCCAACGCCATTCGGGATCCACCCTCCACCAACGCCTGGACCGGCAGGTAGCCGACTACCTGGCCCTAAGTGTGGATGTACACACTGCGACTGCGAGCAGCGACGATGAACCCTTGCTCTACTGGTTGCGCATGCTTGACCTGTGGCCACAGCTGTCCCAATTTGCCATACAACTTCTCTCTTGCCCTGCCGCAAGCGTCCTTCAGTACAGCTGGAGGCATTGTCACTGAGAAGAGAAGTCGCCTAAGTCATGACAGTGTTCAGTACCTGACCTTTATCAAAATGAACGAGGCATGGATCCCTGAGGGCTATTGCACGACCGAAGACTAAGTCAGTCCCCACACACAGCATCTCTGCCTGCAGGCCGCTTGACTGCCTTCTCCGCCACCACCACCAGGGTCCAGGACTCTAGGCAGATTCCAGAATTTTTAAGGCCGCTGCTAGCAGCGGCCGCTATACTAATTTTTCTGGGGCGTGCACATGCCTGCCTAATTTTTCTGGCTAAACTGCAGGCGGCTGCAACAAAAAAACAAAAGGCATGTACATGTGCCCATCCCCCTTCGTGATCATTACCTTGCCGCGGTGAAGGGGCTTGCGTATCACAATGAAGCAATGATCGCCGGCTATATGAGTGTCTCGGGTGGGGGTGGCACACCAAAGATAATAAGGTCGTTGTTTCAGTGTAGTCAGACCAAATTTGATCAGCTGGACAGTCACTGTTCTGTCATTCAGCTACATTAGCCGGGCAACCATATGGGCTGAAAAGCCACTATCACCTGCACTCTCGTCATGGTGCGCACCAGTCCAGCACGCCCGTCACTACACAAACGGCTGTTTGCAGTCACTGCATACCTTTCACTGCATCTGTGACTGCACATTATACCTGGCAGTCAGTGCATAACTTGCACTTGAATGGATACAGTTTTAAACAATTGAAAAATACAACCATCTACATTTTCAAACAATTTAAAAATACAACCATCTACATTTTAAAACAATTTAAAAATAAAACCATCTACATTTTAAAACAATTTAAAAATATAACCATCTACATTTTCAAACAATTTAAAAATACAACCATCTACAGTTTCAAACAATTGAAAAAAAAGGCAAAAAACTTGCCCTCCGTAAAACATTCTTGGCAAATGCTTTCGACTTGGTTTGTCTTCCGCTGGGTCAAGGGTCCATCTGATCACAGATGCCTGGTCTGCAAAGCACGGTCAGGGCAGCTACAGCATGGGTCTCAGCAGGCTCCCACTTTGGGCCGGAATCCAATCTTCATTCCCTGCCCATTACCCGTGGTGACAATGTCAGACTTGCCCGCCTCCATATGATTCTCGTGAAAGGAATGTGGTGTCATCTTTGCCCGCCATAACTGGTTCTCGTTAAAGGATTTAAAGTACATTCATTTCAAATACAGCAAGCCCTCGATAGTCCTCCTGTGTTGGTATTTTTGGTCACTACCTCGGGGCGGGCGTGCATGCCTGCCTGCTGCCCTCCTTGCCTTTGTAGTGGTAGCCGTTGCTCAGGCTCCACACCGGATTCCATCCCTCATTCCCCGGCCATTACCCAGGGTCACAAATGGCAGACTTGCCCGCCTCCATATGATTCTCGTGAAAGGAATGTGGTGTCATCTTTGCCCGCCATAACTGGTTCTCGTTAAAGGATTTAAAGTACATTCATTTCAAATACAGCAAGCCCTCGATAGTCCTCCTGTATTGGTATTTTTGGTCACTACCTCGGGGCGGGCGTGCATGCCTGACTGCTGCCCTCCTTGGATGTGTAGTGGTAGCCGTTGCTCAGGCTCCACACCGGATTCCATCCCTCATTCCCCGGCCATTACCCGGGGTCACAATGCCAGACTTGCCCGCCTCCATAGGATTCTCATTGTAGTGGTACTGAACAAGTACCGCTACAAGTAGAAAATGTAATTTAAAAACAAAACGTAAGCTTTTTAACAATGCCATGGAAAGTTGAGAAGGCAGTCACACATTACCTGACATCACTGAGTGAGGAAGAGCAATCTCGCCATGTTGCGCAGTAGTCCAGCATGGCCGTCACTACACAAACAGCTGGTAACTTGCTGTGCGTTACACAGTTAGTTTGGTGCGTCAGTGTGAAGCAGTACTCTAATTACACTACCTGATTGATGTATACACATGCAAGATGTTTGAAAGCACGTTAGGCCTGCAATTTAGCATTCAATGTGATTGCTGCCCTTAAAACGCTGTTTTACTTCACATCCAGAGTTTTCCCCGGGACTTTTGGCGTGTATCCCACTCCGCCATGCCCCCCTCCAGGTGTTAGACCCCTTGAAACCTCTTTTCCATCACTTTTGGGGCCAGCATAATTTTTTCTATTTTTCAAAGTTCGCCTCCCCATTGAAGTCTATTGCGGTTCGCGAACTTTTCCGCGAACCGAACCTTCCGCGGAGGTTCGCGAACCTAAAATCGGAGGTTCGGCCCATCACTACTGTATACTCCCATTCCCCAAAGCATTCCCAGAAGTAAAGTGCAGCTGTATAGAGCAGTGCATGAGGATCACATTTCACAGCAATCACAGTGCCTGCCCTGTCCTAGCCCAGCATGCTGCCTGTAACGTTACCGAGCTGTGCCAAAAGTTTCCAATGTGTTCACTGTGCACAACTAAGGAAAAGACAGCCTATAATGAGCAGCACATTTCTGCCAGTATGTGTGCTCTACACATATCTGGCAGTGGCACCGATGTCAGGGGTCGAGTGGGGCGTGGACGCGCGTGGACGGCGTCCACTTACTATTTCCCTAGGGTGGACGCCGTCCACGCTGGCTTGTGTGGAGGGAGCAGCGCAGTGGAAGGAGAGCTGTGAGCAGCGGTGGAGAAGGGGGCCATCTCCCCCCCTTCTCTCACCTCGGGGCTCTCCTTACCTCGCTCTCCCCTCCACAAGTAATGTGCGCGGGCAGCCGGCAGGACTTACCTCTCCTCGTTCCGGCGCCGGATCTGCGTGCCGCTGCTCTGGTCTGAACCAGACCAGACTTGCGGCATGCAGATCCGGTGTTCCGACGACGAGGAGAGGTAAGTCCCGCCCGCTGCCCGCGCACATAACTTGTGGAGGGGAGAGCGAGGGAAGGAGAGCCCCGAGGTGAGAGAAGGGGGGGAGATGGCCCCCCTTCTCCACCGCTGCTCACAGCTCTCCGTCTTCTCTGCGCTGCTCCCCTCCTGCTGGGGGGACACCTGGCTACCTATACTGGGGACATATACCCCCTAACTACATATACTGGGCACATATACCCCCTGGCTACATATACTGGGGACATACAGTGGAGGAAATAATTATTTGACCCCTCACTGATTTTGTAAGTTTGTCCAATGACAAAGAAATTAAAAGTCTCAGAACAGTTTCATTTCAATGGTAGGTTTATTTTAACAGTGGCAGATAGCACATCAAAAGGAAAATCGAAAAAATAACCTTAAATAAAAGATAGCAACTGAGATACCCCCTGACTACATAAATTGGGCACATATACCCCCTGGCTACATATACTGGGCACATATACCCCCTGGCTACATATACTGGGGACATATAACCCCTGGCTACATATACTGGACACATATACCCCCTGACTACATATACTGGGCACATATACCCCCTGGCTACATATACTGGGCACCTACAGTATACCCCCTGGCTACATATACTGGGGACATATACCCCCTGACTACATATACTGGGCACATATACCCCCTGGCTACATATACTGGGCACATATCCCCCTGGCTACATATACTGGGCACATATACTGGGACATATACCACTGACTACATATACTGGGCACGTATACCCCTGGCTACATATACTGGGCACGTATACCCCTGGCTACATATACTGGGCACGTATACCCCTGGCTACATATACTGGGGACATATACCCCTGGCTACATATACTAGGCACATATACCTCTGGCTACATATACTGGGGACTACTATACTCATGGCTACTTATACTGGGGACACCTATAGACCTTGCTACCTATGCTGGGGGTACCTATTTTGGGGGAACTGCTGTCAGATTATCTGCATTTTTGTGGAACCGCTGTTATGTATTTTGGGGAACTGGCTGCCAGATTATGTGTATGTTAGGGGAACGGCTGCTGCCAGATTATGTGTATTTTGGGGAACAGCTGCCAGATTATGTGTATGTTACGGGAACGGCTGCTGCCAGATTATGCGTATTTTGGGGAAATGCTGCCAGATTGTGTATGTTTGGGGGACCACTGCTTATATGTATTTTGGGTGTTCCGCTGCCAGGTTTCGCATATTTTGCGGAACTGCTTCCAAATTGTGTATGTTGGGGGAACTGCTGCTGCCACATTATCTATTTTGGGGGAACCACTGCCATATTATCTGTATTTTGGAGGAACTTCTACCAGATTATGTGTCTTTTTGGTGAAATGCTGTCAGATTACATCTATTTTGGGGGGATACACTACGGCAGAGCTCAAACTTCCCCGGCAGACCTTTTCCATCACTGCTAAGGTCATATATATTTGGTCCCACCCATGACCACGCCCACAGTATGCTTGACCACACCCATTTTTGGCGCTACGCATTTGTTTTCTAGGTGAGTCCACTCACTTCTTTTCCCAGGACTAGACCCCTGACCGATGTCGCCTCTCTCTCATCTACCTGTGGCTGTGCAAGGCTGCCTCCCCTTCAACAGAGCGTCCATCTCTGCTCTGCTTCCAGGACCCTGATGCCTGCTGAGAGGGGGCGTGTCGCTCCTGGCCCCGCCCCCTTTGCGATCCGAATCACTCATTTTGATGATTCGGAATTTCGGATGATTCGATTCACAAAATAGATTCGGATCAAAGATCCGAATCGTTCATGATCCGGACAACACTACAATTCAGTGCATCTTGTTTCCTTCCTTGATGTCACGTCTTTACCACACAGTTGTTGCACTCCCGTAAAAGCCCACCAGACAGGGAAAAGTACACACAACTACCAGCAAAGCCCGTCTGATGGGAGGAAGAAGGGCAGATAGCACATGAGTAGACAGCGCATGTGTCCGCAAATCCTATAAGGGCAGCACTGATATACAGTGATTTCTTCTATTATACATAAATAGACCATGCACATCGTACATCCACTGCCAGCAGTCTCCATATAGAGACGCAGGGAGTCTGCAGCCTCCTTTCCGATGCCCACTAGTTCATGAGAATCATCTACATAACAAAAAGGAAAGAAGCCCGGAGACTGACAGGAACCAGAGCAGGGCCTGCCCACTGTGACTCCTCCCTGTGTTAGCACTACCGGTGAACATGGCTGCTGCTGTGCCTACTGCTGCTGCTGCGGCCGCTGCCCAGGACGAGCTGAGTAAGTGGCGGCGATGCTTGTGTGGTTGGGGCCGCTGGGAATAGGGGCTTCCCGGCTACGGCTTGATGTCAGTATGGGCTCAGTGCAATGTGTGATAGACGAGAGGCAGAAGCCACTGCAGCCTTTGCTATTTCTGGCTGCTCTGACCTGCTAGAGATTGGCAGGAGCAATGCCCTGTGTCTGCTGTGCTGCTTTGCTGCTAGCTGCTGAAGCCGATCATCTCGATATCTGCTAAAATCTCCATAAAAATAGGCCTATGTGAATGGAGAAGATTCCCAGGCCTGGCTGCTGCACTTGCACAGTCATGGGCTGGAAGTGAAACCAACATGCTAGGAAGGCAGGCGTTACACATTTATCATCAGTGTGGCTGGACTTTCTAATCATTCATGACAAGCATGTCTTGCGTCTGATGTCAAGACGTACTTTTAAACCAACCCAAAATACCTTGCAATAGTGTCATTGGACTTTGCAAAAAGTGAAAGCAACTCAACTATGAATACAAATGAATCAGCAATGTTTAAAGCCTTTATTTATTTAAAAGGAGTCTGTGATTAGAATATGCATGTTACTGTAAATACTTATTTACAAGTGTGCAGAAATAATATAATTTATGATCAATAAGACACTGCCAGGCCAGGATAGGTAATGTGGTAGTAGGTAAATTGTCTACTGTAATATTATACATTTTAGTACAGGTGACCGGTACTACAACATGCATAGCGTCTTGTATTACAAATCTAGTAATTTGTGTTTGGAAGTTTGTGACACTTTACAAGCTAGGTAGGGTTGGTTGAGGTGAGCCAGCGTGAAGGTCCACATACGGAACAATTCTTCAATCACAACAACTTCTGCAACTTGAAACATTCTAATTGGCTGAATAGTGGGTGCTAGTCTACATTAGGGGACCCAGCAGGAAACCTCATAGTGAAATGTGATTGGATGGGCAGCACCCTCTTGAACTGCTAGGTTTCCAATAGGTGGTAGTAAACTACGCCCACACTATTTGGTCAATTTTTGCTATAGAACTGTTCCCTATGAGGTTTCCTGCTGGGTCCCATAAAGTAAATTAGTGCCAAATAGTGTGAGCATATTGTTACTGCAACCTATATGAAACCTAAGGGCTCTTTCAAATCTACAACGCATGCAGGAGCCGTTCTCCTGCACGCGTTGAATACTTGGTGGCGTGTTGTCGGGATGTTGCAGTGCGATGCATTCAGTGGCGGTAGCTATTAATTCACACGACGGGAAAACGCTGGCCTCTGATGATTAAAGAGACACTGAAGCGAAAAAAAAAATGATATAGTGAATTGGTTGTGTACTATGAATAATTACTAGAAGATTAGCAGCAAAGAAAATATTCTCATACTTCTATTTTCAGGTATATAGTGTTTTTTCTAACATTGCATCATTCTCTAATATGTGCAGATTACACAACATTCAGCATTCAAAATGAGTCTTTCAGAGCAGTCTGTGAAGTAATGACCTCTCCTCTAGCAGAGGAAAAGTAAATAGTCCAGGAACAGTTGAGATAATAAAAGTCAGATAACAGCCCTCTCCATGACTAACTTAGTCGGAGAGCTTAATGGATTGTTTGCATAGAGATAACAACTGGAGTTTCTCAACTCTTCCTGTACTGGAAACAATTACACTGATGTATCTGATCTTAATGTTTTATTTCTTAGCTGTGCTACACATACAAATCATAATATCATCATTTTTTTTTCGCTTCAGTGTCTCTTTAAATGCTCCCGGGTGCGTCGAACCGCAACGCACCGAAATGCGGCGTCGGGTGTGAAAGGTAAAATTGGTTAACGCGAAGTATTGACTTTACGTTAAAACGCTGGAAATTAGCTCTAATGTGAAAGAGCCCTAACAGTTTGAGTTGAGAGGGTGCTGTCCACCCAATCTCATTAGCAGAATTTTCCTATGGACTTTATTATTGGCTCACCACAACCATACTAATGCTGAAAGGAGATAGTGTACCATTAACATTTTACATTCATTATCACATATTGTTTCTTACAATTAGCAATTTAATATATTGGAAAAACACCATAAGTAAAGTAGACTACTTTTCACCATTAGACACACACGTAAGACATTCAGGCACAGATGGCCAATCAGCTGCTCTGATCCTTCCTGTCCTCAGAGACTGTCACTAGAGGGCAGATCACTGTAGCTTTTATTAGCTGCTACAGGTTCAGCATGGCTGACACTATGCCAACATTTTCTTGTAGTGGTAAAGCAACATGGCTTCCACTGCCAGTGATGCTATATATTGTAATTTAAATATATGTGGACAGTTCACTACCGGGGAATTGCTTGCTCAAGACAAAGGCCTTCTATATAAAAAAATGATTGAATATATTTCTGTGTATTGGGGTGCCCATAGTCACAATTGGACCAATCTGTTTCCTCCTCTTTGTTAGTAAAGTGGAGCATTCCCCTTCTTCAAGCTCCAGGCAAACTCAAGCTGCATATAATTGTCAATAAATTTCCATGCAAGTGAGAATGACTACCATGTCACTGACCACATCTGGTTGTGAACATAAACAATATAATTGAGAAGGACCAGAGCATTGGAGAGGATGGAAGTTTTGTGAGCTCTGGTAAAGTTAAATGACAGTTGTGGGCTGCCAAAAACTATATTTTGGTTATGTTTTATGATTTTATTTTCTTTTATATGCTCTGTTTTGCATTTTCAATGTGTAGAGAAGCTGAGGTTAAAAGGATTTTGCCCGTACACTTTAAAATGCACCTAACACCCTGGGGGAGAGATTGAACTCACAGCATCTGAGCAGGCTGCCCATTACTAGGGATGATCGGAACAAACCAATTCCGTTCCACCAGAATTCGCGGATTCCGCCAGAGCTAAATTCCGTCGCTATGAGAATTTTGTCTGATTTTTACGGTTTTCTGCGGAATTCTGGATTCCGGCGGAAAAATTATAATAATTGCAAATGGAACCTTGTTTATGCTATATAGTAGCCCATAGACCCTATTGACTGTTCCCTTAGTCCTTTTTCTCCCCCCTCCTTCCTTCCCTCCCCTCCTTCCTTCCCTCCTCTCCTTCCTTCCCTCCCCTCCTTCCTTCCTTCCTCCCTCCCTCTCTCCTCCCTCTCTCTCTCACACTCTTCTCCCAGAGGGAGGATGGTTTCGTCTTCCAGGGAATTGTAGGATTTCAAAGGCCAGCTTACATACCTTGCCCGGGAATTGAACCCAGGTCTTGGCCGGGAATTGAACCCAGGTCTAGTGCTCAGTAAGTAGCTCTCATCACCACTACACCACCACCAACACTACATGCTGAAGCCAGCCTAGCATGTACCATTATGCTATATCCAAGAGAAAAATTAGCTTGCTTAGGGATTTGTAGGATTTTAAAAGCCAACTCACATACATTGGCCAGGCCCCGGAATTGAACCCAGGCCTACCGCCCTGTAGGCTGCTATCCTAACCATTATACCACTAACACAACACACTACAATGCTACATTCTGAAGCCAGCTTAGCATGTACCATTATGATATATCCAAGAGAAAAATGAGCTTGCTTAGGGATTTGTAGAATTTTAAATGCCAACTCGCATACATTGGCCAGGCCCAGGAATTAAACCCAGGCCTACCGCTCTGTAGGCTGCTATCCTAACCATTATACCACCAACACAACACACTACAATGCTACATGCTGAAGCCAGCCTAGCATGTACCATTGTGATATATCCAAGAGAAAAATAAGCTTGCTTAAGGATTTGTAGCATGTCAAAAGCCAACTCACATTGGCCGGGAATAGAACCCAGGCCTACCGCTCTGTAGGCTGCTATCCTAACCATTATACCGCCAACACTACATGCTGAAATGTCTTGGAGCAGACTTACTTCCTCCCTCCAAAAGACACACATACATCCCCATAAAATCATTCAACAGCAACTGCATGCACAGTCTTTGTGGTACACAGTGTCTGTGGCACAATTGGTTAGCGCGTTTGGCTGTTAACTGCAAGGTTGGTGGTTCAAGCCCACCCAGGCATGGCCTTGCCTTTTGTGTTCAAGAGTTGTCCAAAAAGAACCCAGATAGCCAGGTAGATTCATCTCTCTCTCTCTCTCTCTCTCTCTCTCTCTCTCTCTCTCTCTCTCTCTCTCTCTCTCTCTCTCTCTCTCTCTCTCTCTCTCTCTCTCTCTCTCTCTCTCTCTCTCTCTCTCTCTCTCTCTCTCTCTCTCTCTCTCTCTCTCTCTCTCTCTCTCTCTCTCTCTCTCTCTCTCTCTCTCTCTCTCTCTCTCCTCTCTCTCTCTCTCTCTCTCTCTCTCTCTCTCTCTCTCTCTCTCTCTCTCTCTCTCTCTCTCTCTCTCTCTCTCTCTCTCTCTCTCTCTCTCTCTCTCTCTCGGGATAGTCACCGCTTTCCGCGGAATTGTATTTTCCATAATTTTAGGCGGAAATTGATCGTTCCGTTTGGTCGGAACGGAATTTGCTTTTTTCAATCTGGCGGAATTCCGAAATTGCCTGTGAAATCCTGCCGGTATCCGTTGATGGTTTTAAGCTGAAAATTCAGTTCAATGGCATCAAGTCCTAATGAGGAGAGCTCATTTTTCTCTTGGGTATATCACAATGGTACATGCTAGGGCTGGCTTCAGCATGTAGCATTGTAGTGTGTTGTGTGGTGGTATAATGGTTAGGATAGCAGCCTACCGAGCACTAGACCTGGGTTCGATTCCCAGCCAATGTGAGTTGGCTTTCAACATGCTACAAATCCTTAAGCAAGCTCATTTTTCTCTTGGATATATCATAATGGTACATGCTAGGCTGGCTTCAGCATGTAAACATTGTAGGTATGTTTGTGTTGGTGGTATAATGGTTAGGAATGCAGCCTACAGAACAGTAGGCCTGGGTTCTATTCCTGGCCAATGTGAGTTTTGACATGCTACAAATCCTTAAAGGGAACCTAAACTGAGAAGGATATGGATTTTCCTTTTAACATAATGCCAGTTGCCTGACTCTCCTGCTGATCCCTTGTTGCCAATACTTTCAGCCACAGCCCCTGAACAAGCATGCAGATCAGATGCTCTGACTGGAGTCAGACTGGATTAGCTGCATGCTTGTTTCAGGTGTTTGATACAGCCCTACTTCAGCCAAAGGGATCAGGACTGCCAGGCAACTGGTATTGATTAAAAGGAAACATCAATATGCCTCTCAGTTTAGGTTCCTTTTAAGCAAGCTCATTTTTATCTTGGATATATCATAATGGTACATGCTAGGCTGGCTTCAGCATGTAGCATTGTAGTGTGTTGTGTTGGTGGTATAATAGTTAGGATAGCAACCTACCAAGCACTAGACCTGGGTTCAATTCCCAGCCAATGTGAGTTGGCTTTTGACATGCGACAAATCCTTAAGCAAGCTCCTTTTTCTCTTGGATATATCATAATGGTACATGCTAGGCTGGTTTCAGCATGTAGTGTTGGTGGTGGTATAGTGGTAAAGAGAGCTACCTACCACGCACTCAGACCTGGGTTTAATTCCCGGCCAAGCTATGTAAGCTGGCTTTTGAAATACTACAATTCCCTGGAAGATGAGACCCTAGGAAGGGAGGAAGGAAGGGAGTAGAAATACTTGTTTTCAGGCAGAAATCAGTTTGGTGGGGAAACAAATTTGAATTCCGTAAAATTTCGCGGAATTTTAAAACTTTCCGCGGAAATCTGTTTTAGCCCTATAGCAATTCCATTCCGTCATATCTGAACCGGAATCACCAAATTCCGGCTGAAATTGCGGAATTTACAATTCTGCGGAATCCAGCGACCATCCCTACCCATTACCCATCAGGGCCACCTTACTCTTAATATCCTAAGTGGGCAGTCGTGCGGTGTGTGTAAGGTACTGAGTCATCCAGGTGGCCAGTCAAGTTTTAATTACCTTGTACCAAAACACAAGGCTGGGGTGCTGTCACATAAGGGAGGACCAAGTAGCATTTTAACATCAAGACAAGACACAGAACATTAGATCTCCTGGTGGACTCAAAGCGCCAGAGCTGCAGCCACTAGGGTGTGCTCCATAAGCAGTAGAAGTGTTAAGGCCTATTTTCACTAGCACAGTGATCTGCAAACTCGGCTCTCCAGCTGTTAAGGAACTACAAGTCCCACAATGCATTTGCCTTTATGAATCATGACTGTGGCTGTCAGACTCCTGCAATGCATTGTGGGACTTGTAGTTCCATAACAGCTGGAGAGTCAAGTTTGCAGATCACTGCACTAGCATGTTGCATTCTGCATCAATTTTTCTGTATGCAGATTTCCACGATTTTTCTGAGAACATTGTGGAAATCCGGATGTGACTATCCATCATTGTATGGGAAACGGATGCATGCTGCAGAACTCTGCAGCATGCAATCCATATTTTTTATGCATTGCACCGCAATGGCAAATTCGCATTCAATGGATATGACTCCATTGACATGCATTGGTTACAGTTTCAATGTGAATATTCGCAATGCAAATTTCGCACTTAGTGGAAACGGGCCCTTAGGGAGTCTTTCCCAAGGTCACTGAATAGATGCAGACTTACTGAACAGGAAGAGCTGAGATTCAAACCCAGGTCTCCTGTGACAGCTCATCCACTAACATTCACCGCTGTGTGAGGCCTACCCTAGCCCATGCTCACCACCAGCCCAGACCTTGTCTTCCCACACTTTTTTTTTTCATTCCAGTGAAAAGAATCGTGATTCATGACGCAGTGGAGAAATATCCTGCACCTCGGGCTACACTGTACTGAAATCAATGCCCCAAAACTGTAAATTTACAAGAGCCAACCTTAGAAACAAAGGTTTTGGCTACAGGTCTCACCACTCTGAAGACCTTTGAGTAATGCACTTCCTGTGCTTACAGTAGTTCCACCACAACAGAAACATACAGTATAGATTTGTCTGATGGAATGTGATATTAGAACACACCTGAGATTATTCCCCGAAGGCAAGTTCAGACTTTAAAGTTATGTGCTTGTTAGCAAGTAGTACTGGTGGAATGCATTTACTTGTAAACCAGCTGGTTACATGTGACTATTAATCTTTGGACATCATATTTTCAAGTTGATCTACAACCTTTAAAGGGCCCCCGAAGTGACATGAGATGAACATACAGAAATGTTGCTAACCTAGTAAATTGGAGTTGTCCCCTTCTTCAAGCTCCAGGCAAACGAGACTATAGCTGGCCATACACTGGCCTGATTTGCCGCCGTTTCGACAGCAGATTCGATCACTGGGATCGAATCTGCTGCCAATCGTTCGCGCTACACGCCGAATTTCGATCCATTTCGCCCGATCCCGTCGATCGCTCCGTGCGGAAAATTACCATCGATCGCCAGCGGGTAGGGAGCGCGTTGCTAGCGGCGTTCGAGTGCCCGACGACCGACGCAATAGAGCCGCATACATTACCTGCTCCGCCGGCGCGACTACCCCCGGTCACCGCTGCTCCGTGTCCGCGCTGGTCTCCGGCATGCTTCAGTTCCTCCTGCCCGGCAGGAAGTTTAAACAGTAGAGGGCGCTCTACTGTTTAAACTTCCTGCCGGGCAGGAAGAAGTAAAGCATGCTGGACCTGGAGACCAGAGCGGAGACAGAGCAGCAGTGACCTGGGGACTGGAGTCGCGCCGGCGGAGCAGGTAATGTATGCGGGCGGGGGGAGCGGTGGCAGCACCACCACCACCACCACCACAACAGATTGTGAATGGTTTCAGGCTGAAATCGGTTCACAATCTGTTTGCAGTAAAGGTGGCCATACGATCCCTCTCTGATCAGATTCGATCAGAGAGGGATCTATCTGTTGGTCGAATCTGATGGCAAATCGACCAGTGTATGGCTACCTTTAGAGCAGTCACCAGAGGCATATTCATTCTCTCTATGACCACTGAGTGATCTAATTGCTCAACAATCCTCCCCTCACAAATTGAAGCATCCATTCACTCTGTTGGTGTAGGCTGGTATCGCATTCAGGTCAGGGTCTATGGTTAAAGAGATGTCAGCCATACTATGCCAGATAAAAAAACGACATATATAAGTAGATAAATACTAGCTCTACTTACAT
The DNA here is from genome assembly GCF_040937935.1 of Hyperolius riggenbachi. Lineage (NCBI taxonomy): Eukaryota > Metazoa > Chordata > Amphibia > Anura > Hyperoliidae > Hyperolius > Hyperolius riggenbachi. The sequence continues at coordinate 370,932,473 of NC_090646.1, forward strand.
AACGTGTATTGCACGGTCCAAGTGTTGATTTCAGTGAACTTTATAAAATAAAAAGTAAATGGAGAGAATTCTGTTCGCTGGCAGGGGCCATCTTTACTCCCTCCAGCTGAAGCCAATGGTGAGGTCATTTCCTCCCTTACTCCCCCCTCCTCCCCACAACAATAGCGAGCGTTCTTTCTCAGGCAGGGAATCCTTAAGGAAATGGTAGCAGGGACGGGGGTCCCCAAGGATGCTGTGCAGTGGTGGTGGCCACTGCCCACATGAATTGGCAGAGATGCCTGTCAGGCTGGAGTGTGGGGAGGGGGCAGACACGGACAGTCATGGGAGGCAGCCAGTGAGATGAAAAGGAGTGAGAGTGACACAGGCTGCAGCCAATCAGGCTGAACTAGCTGTGTCTGTGCAGAAACCCCGTCCCAGCCTGCACTGCAACTTCTCTTTTGCGGCTGATTACTGGCTGCGTACTAAGAAGCTAGGGACATTAATCTCTGCAATAAAAAAGTAAGATTGAAGTTATGCATTGCCTTTTTAGCATTCCTTTTATATGATCAACAGATAGAAATAGAGAATTGATTTTGTTTTTCATGCCTAACAGTTGCTCTTTAAAAGCGTTAAAGGCAGAAGATCAGCAGGACAGCCAGGCATTCGACATTGTGTAAAAGGAAATGTCAGCCTTCACGTCCTTCACGTCCCTCTCTCACTTCAGGTGTGCTTTCAGTGTAGATTGCCTACCACCTGAAGTTCTTGTCTTGCATTTTCAAGTGTACATGAATATTTGCTTCATTTTACTCAAGTTTAAATCTCTATCCTGTAAGCAAAAGTGTTTTTTGCAGTGCTATTTGGTAAGGAAAATTGAGTACCACTATAAGGTGCATATGAAAGCAGAATGAATATCGCACATAGTTATCAGGGCTTGATACCTGGGCCGACAGTTTGCGGCCATGTGTTGTCCGGACACATTGCTAAGATAAAGCCTAGAGATGCATTATGTTGCTATGGAGAGGGGGTGACTGTACAGAACGGTCAGCTTCTAGCAGGCAGGGTGAGGAGGGGAACAATGTGCTCACACAAGATGATCCAGCACTCGGTTCCTTCAGCAATGCATTGGGGTGACTGCACACCTGCTAGCTCCTCTACAGAGATGGCCCCAACTGTTCGCGTCTGTCGTGTTTAGCCTAGCATATGCACTAATGTAGTCATTTTTCTAAAAAAAAATCAACACTGGTATTATCTGCTACTTAGCTGTATTTTTGTGTTCCTCTTGAGGGTTTGTGGTAATTTTGCTACAAATATGAGGTCTTCACTGATTTTCTATCTGCTTTGACACTAATATAAATGTGAATTACTTCTCCGTACATATATTTTTATAGTACAGTATAATCTCATTATAGAAAACTCCAAGGGACCAGGAAATGTGGTTTACTATATCAGAAATTGTCCTTGAATTGGGCCAGCATGCCCTGGTATATTATCTCTGTCCTCCCATTGTAAGTACAGTACAAGCACTTGCACATTTGGTGGACTACAAGGTTAAGTATAACTCAGGGCTGCATAGCCAGGCTGGACAAATCCCTAAAACTTGTAAAACCATGCGCTGCCTTAGGCCTCGTTCACATCTAGGGTGCTTTTAAGTGCTGCTGCGCAACGCTGACACCCTGCGTACCGCCGGAACGGCAGAAGGGTATTGACTGCCCTTCTACCGTTCACATCTACTGCGCTGCGCAGCAGTACGATGCGCTGGGAAGCGCTTGCGTACTGCTGCATGCATTTTGCCCGGAAGCGCAGAGCTAATCCCATCACTGTCAATGGATGGGATCAGCAGCGCAGCGGCGCAGATGGCGTGCGATCGTACGCGTTGCGTTCAGATCGCACATCCATCTGCATTAGCTAGATGTGAACGAGGCCTAACAGTAACTAGAGTCCGCAGATTTCAACCGTATGCAGGCTTTCAACCCGGTCTTCCACTTCAATGCACCTCAGAAAAAATAAAAATCAAAACCGTTCATCGCATAGGGTGTAATGCTCCAGGAATCTTCCACCATATAAAGCCTGTGTGGTGTGTTACAACTTCACCGCCTATATGTGTTCCACCACCACTAGGGACCATTCTCACCTTCTGATATGGCTGCCCAGACCCACACGGTCTTGATGGGACGCGGAGTGGAACACAGAGAGGTGGCGGCCATTGAGGAAGTCCAGATATGCTGGTGAAGCAAGATAAAGGATGTATTACTCTGGTTCGTAATGGATATATTTCATTCTGTGGTGAAGAACTGCTGGACGCCAGGAGGGGGATTGATCAGTCACAGCAGGACTGTGCATACACGTGTTTGATGCTATCTGTGGGTCTGGGCAGCGTATAGTAAAGGTGAGCACAGTCCCTGGAGGTGCTGGGTGCACAGTGACTGATGAGGTGGTCCCCAGTAATAAACACACGGTGATGGACCTGGCAGTGGTTTCCCGTATAGAAGTTATAAGCACTCTATGCTATGATTGTATCCCAGTTTTTATTGCATGTGTATGAGGATCGTAGAGAGGTGCAAGGAGTTGGAGAGCCAGTGCATGGGCTATCATGCTGAATGAGCTGTCTGTGGGTCTGGGCAGCCATATCAGAAGGTGAGAATGGTCACTAGTGGTGGTAGAACACATATAGGCGGTGAAGTTGTAACACACCACATGGGCATTATATGGTGGAAGATTCCTGGAGCATTACACCCTATGCGATGAACTGTTTTTTTTGTTTGTTATATTTTTTTCTTAGGTGCATTGAAGTGGAAGACCGGATTGAAAGCCTGCATATGGTTGAAATCTGTGGACTGTGAGGCAGCGCATGGTTTTACAAGTTTTTAATAATTTTGATACTGATGTCAGGGCTGCGGAGTCGGAGCAGTTTTGGGTACCTGGAGTCGGAGTTGGAGGTTTCATAAACTGAGGAGTCTGAGTCGGATGATTCTGTACAAAATCCACAACCCTGGTAAGTATTAGACTAAGGAGTCAGAGCCATTTTGGGTACCCGGAGTCGGAGGTTTCATAAACTGAGAAGTTGGAGTCGGAAGATTTTTGTACTGACTCCACAGCCCTGGTTGATGTGACATTACACTGATGCAGCAGGCCTACAGTGACTGGGACAGGAACTATTGGTAGGATTGTGGAGCGTGCCAATTTTATTTATTTTAGACCAATCGCTAGTACAGTTTCCATGACACAGCTGCCACTAAATAGAGGCAGCCACTTGCTTCCTGTGAGTGACTCCGATACCTCCAGGGACGAGACTTGCAGCATGTCCCCTGCAAAACTTTCTGCTCACATTTGAACCGATCATGAAGCCTTTCTTTAAAATGCAGCCAATCACAATAAGCCACTCTCATCCGTAATGTGAATGACTCCGATACCTCCGCATAGCACTCTACTCTCCTTAGTTTTTGCAGTGAGTAGGCCCGCTCTGATCTGCACTACAACTGAAAGTAACCTGTACTGCACTCCACACCCTACCAGGAGCGTCATTCCTCAGGGTCCATTCACACTTGAGCGTTTTGCCGGCGATTTCAGCAAAATGCTCAAACGCTAGCGCTTTTCAAAGCGCTAGGGTAATAAGTCTATGGGCCTGTTCTCATTTGGGCGATTTGCGCTAATCGCTGCAAATCGCCCGCAAACGCGTAGCCAGCACCATTTTCAGGCGATTTCCCGGCGATTGCCTTCTAGTGCTATAGAAGTGCGAAACGCGATCGCTAAAAAATCACCAGGTGTGAATGGTGTTTTTTTTTGTTTTGTTTTGCATTAATCGCCAAAAAATGCCAGAGCAAAATCTAGCAAAATCGCTAGCGGTTTGCGATCAGCAAGTGTGAATGGGCCCTAATAAGTAAAGAGATAACCGGTAGTCCTACAGTCCCATGGGATGCCTGACAATCATTTTATCGGTGATTGCTTATTTTTGAATGTTCACATTATTTCTCATTTTCCTGCACGCTGCTTATTTGCGCAGTACTATATATCCAGCGCCGGTGCCATTGTTCTTGTGTTACAGATGTGCCAGTGCCATTGTTCTTGGCTAAAAAAAAATGCATCAACTCACTTGCAATCAGCCTGAAGAGAGCAGCAGACCATGGGTTTTACACTGTGTCGGACTGGGAGCTGGAAAAGCTGAGGAAATCCACGTGGTGGCCAAGCAGCGGTAATCATGTGTTGCTGCTCACAGTAAAGACTTGCTGCAGGTTTCTATTGGGAGTAATAACACCGGGTTACTGCTGCTTGGCCAACAGGTGGATTTCCTCAGTTTTTTTCCACCTCCCACTCTGACACTGTTCACACTGACATATAATGCTTGCCCCACCCACTGTTTACTATATTCAGAGTCATCATCACGTAGGGGCCAAATAATGTTTACTATAACAGTTTTATTATATCGAGTTTACTATACCAGGCGTTGCTCCCATTGACTTATAATTGAGACAGGCCAGGACCTGGAGAGGCAGTTTACTATACCCAAATGTTTACCTTATCAGAGATAATACTGTAGCAGGAAGCCATAGGAGTTTTGAAAAATATAATAAAACATTTTTAGTTTGTGTTTGATGAGAGAATTCCCCTAATAAGAATGCTTTAAGCTGTGATTTCAGCAACTGATGAATGAGCAATGGAAGCTTGAAATATTGTGACTCTGCTTGTTGCACCGGCTCAGAGATAAAATTAGTTACTGCTGCAAAGACTGACATGTCATCTGCTATTTGTTAAGCCCATGGTATGCACATTGAACATGAATCATTTCTATAGTAGCTATATTAAACCTTAACAGGCACAATATGATTTTACACTGTTATGTTTATTGCCTTATGTTGAAATACAATTTGCTTGCTTGTAGCTGAACTGCAGGCTTTGTTAAACTCTGTGTTACCCCATGCCTATTGGTGCTAAATTATTTTCATTTTAAACAATCCCCCTAAAAAGCTTGTGATTATAGCTGCTCCAATACTGCCTCTAGAGGGGATGCTTTTTCTTGAGCCTTTTCCCCACTGTAAGGGCCCTTTTCCACTAGCAATCGCTAGCGTTCACGCTGAACGCTAGCGATTGCTGAATCGCAATTACCGGCGATTCCCCGACGTTCGCGGCCACGATTTTGCTATGCTATGCACTGCATAGCAAAATCGCGGCAAATATCGCTCCGCCGCGCGTTAGCGTTCCCGGCAAAAATGAATCGCGGTAGTGGAAATGACCTACCGCGATTCCTATGTTAAAAAGCAAACCGTAGCGATTGTAAAATCGCTAGCGGCTTGCGTTTTTGCGAATTAGCCAGCGCAAACGTTTGCGCTGGTGGAAAAGGGCCCTAAAGGTGCTTAGGTTTTATTTTATTACTTAAAAAACTGGTCGGTAGTGGGTGGTAGTCAGAGTTCAGCAGTATTTTTATTATATTAAACTTTATTTATAAAGCACTAACATATACAGCACTGTACAATAGATAAGGGGAGATACTACAACATTAAACAATGCACAGGGACATTATAGTGATCAACAATGGTACCCAAAATAGTGATGTAACAATGTAGGTATGGCTAATACTCCTCTACCTTTCCTCTGCCTTTAACACTGTCTATTCTCTCTCTGCTTCCCAAGACACTCGTCACTGGGTGTAAAGGGCCTAGCACAGGCCTGGGCAAACTAAGGCAAGCCGGCCTGCTGCTAGATGGCCAGTTTCCTCTCCTCCCGCCATCATTTCAGCATGCAACACAAGGAACTCACCCAATCACTCGTTCCAGTGGCGATCTCCATGGCATTGGCGGAGTCATGTGACATGCTGTCATTATGTACCAGTGTGTCACATGACACCACTTTTGCCATGAAGATCACCAGTGGAACGGGCAATTGGGTGAGTTAAACGCAATCGTCTTCGCCCCCACACAAACTCTGGAGAGAGTAATACAGATTCTAGTTGTTTGTGACCGATTCTGCACAAATTTGCTCACCTCTGGTGTAGCACATTCTCTTGTATTACCTCGTACTTGTCTAGATGCTCTTTCACCGTCTCTTATTCTAACACTAATTCATCTTTATGCCTGCTATCTGTTGGTGTACCACAAGGCTGCATTCTAGGCCCTCTTCTCTTCTCCATCTGTACTCGTGACCTGGGACAATTAATACGATCTCTTAGTTTTCAGTATCACCTCTACGCTGTTGACGCTGAAATGTTTCTCTCAGCTCCTGACCACTCTATATTATCTCGAGTCCCTGACTGTCTGTCTGCTGTTTTTGCATTCATGTCATCCCGTAGCCTCAAACTTTACATAAGCCAACCAGAGATTGTGATATTCCCTCCCTTTCTCTCTGCTCCTCCACTCACGGGTACTATTATTGTAGAAAATTCCCCAATAAACTCAACTTCTAAAGCTTGCTGTCTGAGGGTAACCCTGCACTCTGAGCTCTCATTTAAATCCCATATCAACTGTTAGTTCCACAGTTTCACCCCCGCCCGCCTTTATATATGTCTGTCTGAAGGGAGGCATCAGTGTTGCCAACTCATCCCTTTAATTACTGACACATCTAATTTATACAGGTTCTGGGGCTATTTGCACATAACCAGTGCATTAACTGCATCTAAATAGCCACAAAACCTGTATGATTCATATGTGTCAGTAATTAAAGGGATGAGTTGGCAACCCTGGGAGGCATGGCTTTGGCGAGTGATACAGCAAGGGAGAGTGCAGCAATGTAGCAGTATTGAAAGGGTTCTTGGAATGCTACACAGGGGATTGAAGGCAGAGGAGTAGTTTGCACTGCACCAATCAGAGCTGAACTGGCTAAGGGCTGATTGGCTGTCTTGCTGGACCCAGAAGTTGGGTATATGTGAGTAATACCTCTTTTACACTATACGCTGAAAAACTGATGCGTTTTAACTTTCCACAGCAGTGCATTGTGAAAAAGCTTTCAGTTAAATGTGTGTAACAGTTGTCCTTTCAGTTGCTCTCAATTGCAACTGAAAGGGCAACTGATTTTCAAAGTAATGTCCATGTTTCACTATGGCTCAGTTCACACTATACCAGGGATGTCAAACTCAAATACAAACTGGGCTGAAATTGAACCCTGGGACCAAGTCGTGGGCCATCCTCAATGTCTACTGGCCACATTCCTCCCTTATAAAGTTCCCTAGTGTCTAATGCCCCCCTCTAACCCCTATACAGTTCCCTGGTGTCTAGTGGTCCCCCCTCCCCTATAAAGTTCCCTGTTGTGTAGTACTTTCCCCTAACTACCCCATGTGGTTTCACTGTGGATCAAGGGCTTCACCCCCAATATAGCTTCCCTGGTGGTCTAGAGTGGGCCAAACCTAATGCAAAGTGGGGAAACCATGTGGGGGCCAAATGTAATGGCTCTGGTGGCCAAATTTGGCCCGCGGGCCGCTGTTTGACATGTATGCACTATACGCATTTTAACTGAAAGCTTTTTCACAATGCACTGATATGGAAAGTTATATTTTTTTTGTTTTTTAGCGTATAGTGTAAGAGGCCTAAGGGGAAGGTCACACTTTTAGGTAAGTTTGGATTGACGGAGAAGTAGGCTTTACAGGAAACATGAGGTAAAAAATAATGTGGAAGGAGCCATTGCTGTCCGTCTTCTAAAATTATTTGTACCCAGCTGTAGTGAGGATCCTCTGTACCAAAACCTTGTGAAGGTGCATATACATCAGACGACTTTGGTGGCCAGTCGACCAACCAATTCAATTATCAAATTGGTTGAAAATCGGTGCTGTCAATTGCAGGCCCGATCAACAATACGCATTAGTCGATCACGCCTGATGCAAAATGTCGGGCCAAAGTTGTTGTGTGGCGGTATGGTGGTCGATTTTGGAACGAGCAACTAAACCCTGCTGCCACCGTAATGTATAAATATAGCGTCTGACGTCAGACGCTATGCGCCAGTGGCGTGTACGGAGCGCCGCCCGGAGGTTACAGACAGGTAATGTATAAATGAACACACGGGGGCACATTTATACCTTAGGGGGGCAGCGGTGAGGTGGACGTGGTGGGCACAGCCGATTCCCTTAAGATTTCATGCTGAAATCGGGCAGGAATCGGCCTGCAGTATATAGACAGCTTTGACGAACAGACAAATTTATCTCGAATCAGATTCCTTTAGAGATAAATTTGTCTCTTTGTCGAATCTGCCCATAATTTCCTGATGTGTGAGCACTTTTAGTCACTGTCCTAGAACAGGTAGGCAGATCATCTATTCTGACTCCACAGTGACTTCTCTGACTACATGCGTGTTGCGGAAGGAAGATAATTACAGCCAGGGAAAAGTCATTTTTAAAACTGTGTTAAGGTGGCCACTAATGATCCAATTTCTAGCGAAAAATCATTTGAGCGATCAGATATTGGTCGGAAGTGAAATTGTTCACTACACCATCAACAAACCGATCGGACGTGTTTATAATTGTTTGTAATCGATTGTGCCCATCAACAGAGATTATTTACAACCAATCCGATCAGAATTATCTGATCACTCAAACGATTTTTCACTAAGAATTGTACTGTTAGTTGCCACCTTAAGGATGACAGCCTCCATATTTCTTCCAGGTCTGGGTTGCTTTAAAAGGAATCTGTAGTGAAAATAAACTTATAACAATTTGTATGTGTAGTACTGCTAAGAAATAAAACATTATTAGCACAGATATGCGTCTCATATTGTTTCCAGTACAGGAAGAGTTAAGAAACTTCAGTTATCTATGCAAAAGAGCTTCTGTGAGCACTGCTACTTTTGAATCCCTTATTTCAGCTGTCTCCCATTGTTTCTTCTTTCTTTGTTTTGTTTTTTTCTTCAGGGAAAAGTTTAAAGGGTCACTTGCTCGCTCTGTGAGATCATTTAAAATCCCGAGCGTATTGTGGAAACTGCAATTATTAGAGAATGCAATGTTCAAAAAAAGCTATATACCTGAAAATAAAAATATGACACTATTTTCTTTGCTACTAATGTTCTAATAATTATTACACAACTAATTCATTGTATCATGAGGTTTTTTTTTTTCCGCTTCAGTGTCACTTTAAATGTTCCATGTAAAAATGAAAGGCCAGTGGCATTATCCACAGCATCATTCCACTGCTCTGTAACCTGTTGTCTGCTGGCAGCATCCAATCACATTCTGCTTCCTGATTGGTAATAGTGTGATGTTTTGACAGAGCAATTAATGTCAGGATTATGTACTTGTACAGTAGGTAAGCACAACAAATGCAATGTCCTATTTTAATATTTGAAAATGTTTGTGTGAACAGATCAACTTGAACGAGTGTTTTTGCGCCTTGGCCATGCAGAAACAGATGAACAGCTGCAAAGTATTATCTCCAAATTCCTGCCCCCTGTTCTTCTCAAGCTGTCAAGTGCACAGGAAGGAGTGCGCAAAAAGGTAAGCCCGTCAATCCTGCCAACAACAGACCTAAAGGAGGCCATCAATGATACAATCTTGATTGTACAATCTTACCAAACCTATGTAGTAAATGGGTATACTTGAATGGACACCTTAGGTAGTCCCTCATATTACTAGTGGTAAGATTGTACAATCAAGATTGCGTCATTAATGGGCATCAAGATCATGTAAACTGCAATAAATGTTTTACAGAATTATGATTCTAAAAGTAAGTATATACTCCACAATATTTTTTGTTAATATATTCGATGTTAAAGGGAACCTAAACTGATGAATAAAAAAAAAGTGCAACTTACCTGGGGCTTCTACCAGCCCCCTGCAGAGGTCCTGTGCCCACACCATTGCTAGGCTATCCTCCAGGGTCCCCCACAGCGACCCTCTTCTGGACGGCGGACTGGTGAGTCAATGGCCACTGCGCAGGTGCGGCCATGCGCGTCCTCGATCACTGCGCATGCGCAGCAGTGATTTTTTTTTTTGTACTGCTCATGCGCAGAGTGCTCCCGTCTACGGGAGCACGATCAGGAGCAGCATGGACTTTGGGCCATGGATCAAAACAAAAGTAGGGTACTGCGGGGAACCGGAGAATCGCTTAGTGATGGGGTGGGAGCAGGAGGCTGGTAGAAGCCTTCAGTAAGTTTTTAATTCAATTGAATAAGAGTCGTTTATTTTCGCCAAGCATAACAGGGTTATGCCCGAATTGGATTTGGCACAATACATAGCTCAAAAAGAAGACATACATAATAGGTTCACGTGCATGCAAAAGACATCAAGGAGAGGAACAACAATAACAGTTTACAATGTTCATACATAACGGATCATCCTGTGGTTCCTGTCCACACACAGATCCAGTCTTACATAGTTAGTCAGTCCTGAGGCATGGTCGATTGATTGGCAGTGTCACAGCTCAGGCCGTGGCTCCTTAATGGAGGTTGGAGTGTTGTTGGAAGTATTTAGAGGGAATTTAGGAGTCTGACAGCCAAGGGGAAGAATGCGTTCATGTGCCTAGCAGTCCTTGTTGAGATGGCCCTAGGCCTCCGGCCCAATGGAAGCAGATTGAAATAGCGGTTGCCTGGGTGGGAAAGGTTGTTTGCGAACCTCAGTGCCCTAGATCGCAGCCTTGTGTTGTATAGGTGGGCAAGTGAGGGGAGGAGTCTCCCAGTGATCTTCTCCGCCGTCCTGATGACCCTCTGGAGTTTGTACTTGTCGTTGGCGCCAGCATGCCAGACCAAGATAGAAGAGCAGAGAATTCAATGGTGGAGGAGTATCAGCTTTTTAGAACCTCATGGGCCATGCTGAATTTCCTCAGTTGGCATAGGAAGTAAAGTCTCTGCTGGGCATTCTGCTGGATAGCAGTGATGTTGGCTCTCCAGCTGAGGTCATTTGAGATGGTAGTGCCCAGAAGAAGAAAGCATGGTACTCTCGCAACCTCCATGCCGTCGATGAAGATGGGAGGTGGGGTGGAAGCAGCCTTCCTGAATACCATGATCAGCTCAACAGTTTTTGTCGTGTTTAGCACTAGACTGTTCTCCTTACCACTGGCAGATTCTCTCCACCTGCTGACAGTACTCCTGGATATTATCCTTTGTGACCAGGCCGACATGCCATGGATCTGCATTTGTTCGTGTAGAGGGAGAACAGTGGTGACAAGACACAGCCTTGTGATGCACTGGTGTTTGTTGTCATTTACTTTTGAGTGAATATCGCCTAACTTGACGACTTGTGTCCTGTTGGTGAGAAAGTCCGTGATCCACATGTGTAGGCCAGGATGGATGCAGTTAGATCATCCTGGAGAATGTGAGGGCAGATGGTATTAAAGACTGAGCTAAAATCCAGGAGTAGTAGTCTGGCATACGCATCTGGTCTTTCAAGGTGGTCATAGATGAGCTCCAGGCAGATGTTTATGGCATTGTCCATGGACCTGTTTGCCCTGTAGGCGAACTGGTAGGGGTCCAGAAGGGGCAAAGTGGAGAGTTTCAGGATGGATAGGACCACACACCCCAGGATTTTCATGATGATGGATGTTAGTGCCGCGGGCCTGAATTCAAGGTCGGAAACACCCTGCTTCTTGGGGACCTGTATGATAGTAAACCTTTTGAAGCATGCGGGGACCTTGCCTTCCTTTAGTGACCTGCAAAAGATGGAGGAGAGGATGGGGGCAAGTTGCCGAGAGCAGGTTTTCAGGCAGACGGGACACGCCGTCAGGGCCAGAGGCTTTCCTGGCGTTTAGTGTTGACAGGAGGAGCAGGACCTCGGCTCCCCCCACCACCAAGGGGGGGGGGGATTGGTCTATGGCGTCGTTCTTAGGGCCCAGAGGGGGAGTAGGTGTTGCTAGGTGCTCCCCAGGTGTTTCCTGACCCTCAAACCTGCAGTAGAATTTGCTAAGATCTTCCGCTAGTTCAGTGCTGGGTGGTGCCTGTTGGGGGCGAGGCTTGTAGTTCGTGGCAGCCTTGAGCCCTTTTTCATACAGCCCGTGAGTCATTTGAGTGCAGGCTGTGCCTCAACCTCTCAACATACTCCTTTTTGGCAGCTCTCAGTTCTCGCTTTAGGTCATTTCTCGCCCTCCTGTATTCCTCTTGGTTGCCAAACCTGTGTGCAACCTCTTTGTGCTTCCGCAGTTGCCGTAGTTTGTTGGAGAACCACTGTTTGTTATTCTGGTAGACCTTGAAGGATTTGGATGGTACACAAGAGTCCTCACAGAACCTGATGTATGAGGCAACATTATCTACCCATTCGTTCAGGTTTGGCGCTTACAGGGACTTCCAGTCCGTGCAGTCAGAACAGGCCTGGAGTCGGAGCTTGGTCTCGTCTGACCACACGTTGGTGGACTTAAGGGTTGGTTTTGCCGATTCCAGGCGCCTCCTGTAAGTTGGGATAAGATGTATGATACAGTGGTCGGAGGAGCCAAGAGCCGCTCCCGGCACCGCCTTGTATGCATCTTTCAGTGCCGTGTAGCAGTGGTCGAGGGTGTTCGGGCCCGTAGTGGAGCATTCTACATGCTGGTGATAGCGTGGCAGTTCCTGGCGAAGGTTGGCCCTGTTAAAGTCGCCCATGATGATGAACAGAGAGTCTTGGAGGGACGTCTCTCACTGTGAGATGGCCTCAGCATCAGGAGGTATGTACACTCCGACGAGGGCATAAGAGGAAAACTCCCTTGGCGATGGGGCTGTATACAGCTGTATACTAAGTTTAGTTAAAATGCTTCTGTGGTGTACATAAAAAAATACAAAGGTACGCTAATGCTTAAAATGTTCCAACACAAGCAACCCCGTTCGACTGCATGATTGATACAGGATGTGGCTTTATATCCATGATAACAATTGCTATGGTAAGGTGTGCTTCTCCTCACTCTCCCACTTCCATGCAATTTAAAGGAGTCGTAGTTGGTGGAATCATAAACTGAGGAATTGAAGTCGGATGATTGTTGTGCGGACTCCACAGCCCTACAGAAAATACTATTATTGTCCTCAAGTGACATATTTTAAATGCTTTTTTTACATGGTAGGTATTAAAAATATATTTCGTAGTTGAGATGAGAATCCATATCTTGCAAGATAACGGAGGAGGAGAATTGATTTAATCGTGGCCAAACTGGAAATCTCCTTCTCTGAGCTAGAGGTAGCAGGCCCCAGGTGGAGCGTAGCCTAAGGGCCCGTTTCCACTAGAGCGAATCTGCATGCGGATTCGCATAGACAATACAAGTGGATGGGCCTGTTTCCACTTGTCAGAAATCCTGTGCGGTTTTGTGTGCAGGAAAAATCTGCACGGCAGAGCCATCAGAATTCGCACACCGCAAGGCAATGTATTTAATAGGAAATTCGTATGCGTTTTTATATGCAAATTTTACCACGAATTCACGGGTGTTTTCGCATAAAATCAATGTAAAAGCACTCAGGCACTGACATGGTTAAATTCGCATACTTACTAACCTATGCGAAAACACCCGCGAATTTGTGGTAAAATTCGCATCCGCGTGCTAATTCGTTTTGCGTTTTCTGCGACTAATTCGCACTGCACAAGTGGAAACGGGCCCTTAAAGAGAAACTCCAACCAAGAATTTAACTTTATCCCAATCAGTAGCTGATACCCCCTTTTACATGAGAAATCTATTGCTTTTCACAAACAGACCATCAGGGGGCGCTGTATGACTGATATTGTGGTGAAACCCCTCCCACAAGAAGCTCTGAGGACTGCAGTACTTTTGACAGTTTGCCACAATGTAACAAGGTTCACAGACAGGAAATGGCTGTTTACAGCTGTCTCCAACAGCCAAAACGGCTAGCAGCAGCTACATAACCTGCCCACAGTAAAAATGTCACCATGTAATAAATGTCAGAATGTAAATCGGGGAGACTAAAGATTTTACAATGAGCAAGCACTGACTAAATCATTTATACATAATTATTGTAAAAATGAAGCACTTTTTTATTACATTATTTTCACTGGAGTTCCCCTTTAATGCTGATATTTGTAAGCACACTATCACATTGTTTGTTTTACCAATATTTTCTTATATATTTATATGTTTTGTCTTTGTGTTTCTGTTTGTCGTTAGCATAGTATTTTTCTGTAAAACGAAAGCTTTCTTTGCTTTGGTGTGCCTTAGTGACCAGATAGGGCCAGATGCTTGGGAAACAGAAAGGTGGACTCTGGCTTGCTTTCTTTATGTAAAAGATGATTTACAAATCTATGGCGCTTATTCATTTCACTTTTTCTGATACATTTTTCTTTTAGATCATTTTTCATCTTCTGTTTAAAATAACTTTTCAGCACGATGCAATAAAATAAAAAAAAAATTACCAAAAAGTCAGTGAAAAAGCACTCTCAAAAAACATTCAGTTATATTTTTGTTTGCTGGTGGCTTAAAAGGCATTTTAATGATAAAGTGTGAAAATTAGTGATGGTCAAGTAGATGCAAATAACTTAGAGTTGATGCAAATTTATGCAGCTTGAAAATGAACCAATCCAATTTTACCTCAGCAGGATTTCATTGGTTCATTTTCAAGCTGCACAAATTTGCACTAAATCAGTTATTTGCATCTACTTGACCGTCACTAGTGAAAATATCACCTAGGAGCAAACTTTTTTTTTGTGTGTGTGAATTGAATAAGAGATTATGGCCTCAATTCACTAAGCAGTTTAGACCAGTCTACTGATGGTTTGGTGTAATGTTTAGACCTGTTTTTTGACCTGGTCTAAAACATTTGGTAATTAGGTCAGTAAAGCAGGGGAAATGATCAAAAGATGCAAAGGCAAAGAAGTAACCACGCCCACTTTTTCTGACAGATCAGACCAGCTGATTTCTGTCAGTCATAGCTACTCATTTGTGAATTGCATCTTTTGATCATTTCCCCTACTTTACTGACCTAATTACCAAATGTTTTATCACCAGGTCTAAAAACGGGTCTAAAACATTTGACAAACATGAATTCCCTTTTGATGCAACTGATTTACACCAAACCATCAGTAGACTAGTCTAATCTGCTTAGTGAATTGAGGCCATTGTCTGCTTAGTTTAGCGCTGTGGGTCTTGACTGTAATGCATTAAATGCACACACTTCAATTTACATTTAGATTGAACGAAACATTTTACATAACAATGTGTGTTTTAACATCAGACATGGACATCTCTAAAACCTAGGTTCTTACTGTGTGGTATATGTACCCCATGGGGTACGCTTCATGGGCCCAGGGGGTACTTGGGATTGATAAATTAAGCAATAAAGCGAGAAAGGACTCGCTGCAACCACACACAAGCAGGCCAAAGGGAGCCAGGAACCCACAAAGCTCACATGAAAAGCAGGGAAGAAAAGTTCCGCTACGCCAATGGCTGGGTGAAAAAAGTCTTCATTTATTGTCGCATCAGTGAGTACAAAAAGTTAAAAAAGCTAACGCATATCAGAGCTCATGGCTCCTTAAAGTGAAGGTCCAGGGAAACCTTGAAAAAAATAAAAATCCCTATCCACTTATCTGGGGCTTCCTCCAGCCCGTGGCAGGCAGGAGGTGCCCTCGCCACCGCTCCAGAGGCTTCCGGTCGTCTTCGGTGGCCGACCCGACCTGGCCAGGCCGGCTGCCAGGTCGGGCTCTTCTGCGTCCCACGCGGGCGCGCTGACGTCATCTGACGTCCTCCGGGCTGTACTGCGCAGGCGCAGAACTACTGCGCCTGCGCAGTACAGCCCGGAGGACGTCCGATGACGTCAGCGCGCCCGCGTGAGACGCAGAAGAGCCCGGCCATGGAGCGCAGAAGAGCCCGACCTGGCAGCTGGCCTGGCCAGGTCGGGTCGGCCACCGAAGACGACCGGAAGCCTCTGGAGCGGCGGCGAGGGCACCTCCTGCCTGCCACGGGCTGGAGGAAGCCCCAGGTAAGTGGATAGGGATTTTTATTTTTTTCAAGAGTTCCCTGAACCTTCCCTTTATTCATAGCTTATTATCAAAGCTATGATTAAGGAGCCATGAACTCCGATACGCGTGAGCTTTTTTAACTTTTTGTACTCACTGATGCGACAATAAATGAAGACTTTTTTCACCTAGCCTTTGGCGTAGCGGAACTTTTCTTCCCTGCTATTGATAAGTTAAGTATAAAAAAAATTAAGCATTTTAGAAAATCCATAAATCAAATCGTATAAAAACAGCACCAAATTAGAATTTTACCAAAGTAAACATAAATGCATGGAATTTGTTTTAAAAAATTAAGGTACCATGTACTACTCTTGAAATTCTGTGTCAAGGGGTACTTGTGATTACCGGTAATTTTTACCATAAAAGGTGGTACATGGTAAGCACAAGCTTTCAAAAGAGGTATATACCAATAAAAAGAATTACTGCTCAAAAATACTGAAAACTCTTTATAATGGTAGCAGCAGCTGAATACCAATCACTGTATTTATGTAAGCCTCTCTGTTTCTCACTTCATTCTACTTTGCTAAGTAGCTCTGGGGCTTGTTTCTTTTCTAGGTTATGGAGCTACTTGTTCACCTAAATAAAAGAATAAAGAGCCGACCTAAGATTCAGTTACCTGTGGAGACTCTCCTAGTCCAGTACCAAGATCCAGCTGCCATGTCTTTTGTTACAGTAAGTATGTTAAGCTAATTTAAAGCGGACCCAAACCAAACATTTTTTTTAATTCAAAATATTTAGTTGCACCACTCTGACACATACAAAGATAAATAAACACTCCTTCAAACCTATGAGCATTTCAGTGCATACTTTTCACCCTCCTCTTTGCATAACTAGGGTTATACAGGTGGCAGCCATTAGCAATTTCTCCTTTGCTGGACACCATCTACTCCACCAGTTTGCCGGATTATTTGCCGGCAATATGAAAGGAAGGGAAAGGGTTTCTCCAATAAATGTAAAATATTTTATATTTGTCGTCATGCAGCTGAAAAAAGGCTGCTAGCTATTATTATAATTTAGAAAATAGATTTTATTTCTGAAATCTTTTATTTTTAGTTTGGGTGCACTTTAAGGGCTCTGGCGGGCTTCTGCTGAGCTTCTGCTCATGGTCTAGTTCAAACGTGATTTTATTTTATTTATTTTTTTGAAGAATGCTAGCGTTTAACAGCTAAGCTTTTTATGCATTTTGAAGGCTTTTAATGGCTTTCAGGAGAGTGTTGCGTTATCTGAGTTTTTGGTGGCTTTTGCAGGAAGTATAGAGAGAGGCTGAGCTTTTATGGGCTTTCAGTGGCTTTTGCTGGCTTTCAAATGCCTTCTAGAAGCAGTCAATACGGATAAACATATCTGAGTGTAACTGTTTAATGTATACACAAGAATCTTTTATATGTAATAACATCTCTGTTGTAAGAAAACTCCATGAGTAGTTGGGTCACTAGAAGGGATGGTCAATGAGATGCAAGTAATTCTGTGTTGATGCAGGTTTATACAATTTTTATTTAATGCAAATTTATGTACAGTAGTTTGAAAATTGACTAATCGAATTCCACCTTTGCAGGAGCTGATTGGTCCATTTTCAAACTGCATACATTTTAATACAAAATTTGCATACTGGTAATCCTGCAGTAATTATTAGCATTTCATTGACCATCCCTAGTCACTATTGCTATGTCCAGCTGAGCTGTTATGCAAACTGACATTTTATATATCATTCTAATATGTAATTTAGTACATTACAAAAGAGTAATCCATATTTTTTAATATGAGCTGTAATTTGTTTGAACAAGTGCATGTGAGTGTAACACACAAATATTGTCAACTATACTATTACATGTCCTGTAGAGCTTTTGTGAATCCACTAAGAATGTTGTGCACATTGAACATCGAGGTGTTGTCCATTACCTGCAATCATTTGCAAGTTAGAGGAGTAGGAGTCGGATTTTTGTACCGACTCCACAGCCCTGCTCACACAGATTTTCTATTCCATTTTTTACAAAATGTGTGTGTTCGGTCTAATGAGCATTAGCTTTAGTTGCTATAACTAGTATAAAGTGCCAGGGTATGGTCTCTGTACAGAATTAAGTAGTTACGGTAAATTACATTGTATGTTTTATGTTGAAATTTCTTTTGTGTTTAGAATTTTACAATAATCTACATAAAGATGGGTTATCCACGTTTACCAATAGAAAAACAATGCGAGTTGGCACCAAGTCTCCTGACAGCAATGGAAGGCCGACCTCAGCCACAGCAGGACAGGTGAGTAGGTGCTTGTCGTGATTTGTCATAGAAAAACAAGAAAAAATATAATCCCGTATATAAATCAATCAATGTCCAACCCTAAGTGTTTGAATTATCCACTTCACCACTAAGGACTTTTTCTCTTAACCACTTGAGGACCACAGGCTTACACCCTCCTAGTGACCTGGCGAGTTTTTTTT
Organism: Hyperolius riggenbachi; assembly: GCF_040937935.1. Classification (NCBI taxonomy): domain Eukaryota; kingdom Metazoa; phylum Chordata; class Amphibia; order Anura; family Hyperoliidae; genus Hyperolius; species Hyperolius riggenbachi. The sequence continues at coordinate 370,950,704 of NC_090646.1, forward strand.
TTTTTTTTTTTTTTTTTTTTTTTGTTCCTTTCTTTTTTACAGTTCAGCACACTGCAGCTTTAACAGTGTGCTGCACGGCCATACAACTTACCACCCTAATGAATCTTGCCACCAACAGAGCTTTCTGTGGGTGGCATCTGATTGCTGCTGTAAATTTTTTTTTTTAACTTTTTTATAGACCTCCTCACCCAGAGATCCAATCGCTGATCCCCTCTCATAGGCATGAGCCTATGAGAGAGGATCACATTGTGAGTCACTTGAGGGGGACAGCTTTATCACAAAGCATTGTTCAACTGAAATACATTTTTTTTTTTTTATTTCTAACAGCCCGCTAGCCACAATCGCAAGCTAGCAGGGTGATGTCAAAGCTCCACTCCGTCACTTAGCGGGAATGCGCCTGGACCCCGCTAATCTCTGCTCACTGAACTTGACGCAATTGGCGTTAGGCGGTCCTGGGGGCGCCATCCTCCTGACGCCGATCGGCGTTAGGCGGTAGGGAGGAAGTTAAAAACCAGAACAATTTTCACATTTAATTCCATTCATTCGGCAATAACTTTTTCACTACTAATCACACCCAAATGATCTATACATAGATTTTTGCCAAAAATTAGAGTTTGTTTTGGGTGGTACTTTTTGCTAAGAATTTATTTTATTTTATATGCATTTTAAAGTGAATAAGAAAACCATTTAAAGCATTTTTTTTTCTCAGTTTTCATTAATGTTTTAAAATAAAACGGTAGATAAAACCCATACATTTTATTTGCCCATTTGTCCTGGTTATTAGAACATTTAAATTGTGTCCCTAGTACAATGTATGGTAACAATTTATTTGTAAATAAAGTTGTTTTTTTTTTCATTTTGAGTTTTGGTTTTCTCATTGTATTCTTTATCAACGATTACAGTCCCTTATTTATAGAACAGTAGTACTCCCTCATGGCATACATTTAAAAAGCTAAGGTAGTACTGTATTTCTGGCAGCTACATCGTAACAAAGAGCTTTTACACAGCGGCTCCAACGCTGCTAAGCCTCCGGTATCCCCCAGGCAATTGCAGAGTGAAGCGAACAGCAGAAGCACCCACTGATTCAGCCATCTCATTCCTCCATCTCGTCTTCCCTCATGCTTGCAACTTAGCTGGCGCCCTTTCGCTGCATGACCCTGGCGCATGTGTGCTGTCAGGTCACGTAGTGAAGGGGAGCCAGAGTGACGCCAGAGGTGACTTATCAGCCTGACGACAGACTGTACACACCGGCAAACTGTCGTCAGAACAACCGACCAACTGTTGTCAGAACAACCGACCCGCGGGCGGGTCTGATGACTGGTAGCTTGTAAAAGTCTGACGTGTGTATGTAGCTTTAGTCGTACTGATTCCTTTGTGATATCTCCATTTTCCTTCTATGTTGCCTATTGACACAAGTAGAGCTCTGTGTTTATCTCTGTTATCCTTTTACTGGTTTTGCATGTTCAACAACATTATTTTTTTGTCTTCATTCACAGCTTAATGCACCTATTGATACCGTCCCTTTATTATATGAAATATAACAAAGAAGCCAACAAATCCACACCAGTTTTCAACCTTACTGAAAAACCAAAGACTGTGCAGCTTCTTTTGGATTTCATGTTGGATGTTCTGCTCATGCCTTATGGGTAATTTTCTTTTGACTATATTTTACAATTATTTATTAATGGAGCAGGGAGCAAAGTACTGCGACTCATAGCAGCCCAATCAGAATTCAGTCAGACTCGCATAAGGATTCTCATGTGCTGCTGTGAACTCTGCACTCTTCTTTCGCTTTTGCAGTTCACTTAATAAGCTCACAGTTTGTATAAACTAAGGTAATAATAAGCCATAAATAGTTTTCTGTATTTGCTGTATGTGTAGACTTTGCCATTTTGAAACCTATTTATGTGTCTTGTGTATATATTGCATTTTCCAGATTTGTGTTGAATGAGCCTCAGAGTAGGCAAAGCACGCCATCTGGCCAGGGCTCATCTGCAGCAGGAGGGACAGGTGGAGTGGGCATCCCCCAACCGCCTCCTGGACTGAGCTTTTACGCAGCCAAGAGAGTTGTTGGTGACAATCCATGGACTGCAGAACAGCTTGAACAGGTAACCAGATCATGTTTGGAAAAGGTTACAGAGGCGCCCCAAGATTAAAAGCACTATGTTTAAAAATTATAAAATGGGGGGTTCTGGATGACACACCTCCCCAATAATGACAACTCGCACTTATTCACATAAAGGAGACAGCTTTATTCTTACTCCACAATAATCACTTGCAACGCGTTTCATGGGTCTAACGTCCGCTTCCTCAGGCACATAAAAATCGGAGTAACTCGAAATGTCAGGGATCGGGTTTGGCACCTCTGTAGGTAACCAGATCAGTTGAAATTTGTCTAGAACGGAGTTTCGCTTATTTTACATATCCAGGCAGAAAGTTGGCCAAATGACCTTTTGCAGTTATTTTTTTTTTCATGCAGAGATGACCACTGGTGCTGGTATCGCGAAGCATACTGTTTTGTTAACGTTCTTTGTAGATCCTTGAGGACTTTGAGCTCTCTGCATACAGGATTATGTCAAGGCCCCATTCCAGGCACAGGCATGTACTGTGTTGCGGAGACACTTAGGAGTGTAAGCAATAAACTGTTAAGCAGAATAAGTTGCGTGAAGTCTTACTGCACAATGAGTAGAGCGTAATGCATTGCATGTAATATATTGCATTCTGCTGTATTCATCCGCACATAAGGCTGGAGCAATAGGGGATGCAGAGGTGGCGACCGCATCAGGGCCCCTGAACCAGAGTAAAGAACCCAGTAGGGGGCTCTCCTTCAACCACTTTATTAGCTCTTTATTGGTGCTCTGCTGCTAATGATCACCTCTGTATATGCTTTGATTAGTTATAACCCTTAATAGACGGTTCCCCTCTCCAGCTTGCACATCTCTGACACTGCAGATGTGCTTGGCAGGTTTTTTTTGATCCATATCAATTGTTATGTATAGAGGAGGCCCAATGTAAAACTCGCACCTGGGCCCAGAGCTCCAAAGCTACACCACTGTCCACATGTAAGACATTACACATGTAATTCTGCTTACCTCAGATTCTAGTTAGGAGAAGAAACTCCTCTATGCACTCACAGAATGTGATGTGTACACAGCAAGCGGAGCTTCATCTCCTAACTAGAATAAATATATTCTGCATGCGGCGGACAGCTGGTTGCCTAGAGCGAGTTGTGGCTTGATAAAGGTGCCCTGCGTGGCTTCAAAACATTGTTTTTTTAACTTTATAAAACAATAAAGGAACTTATATGGGATGTGCCAGCTTTTTGCCTATTGATGTTCCACAGGGGTGTCATCCCCTTCACTTGCTGTAGCACCCTGGAGAACTAATAAGGTCCAATCCTATTGAGAGTGCGAGACACAATATACATCCACATGCATAACTCCTCCTTCCTACCAGCAGAGTGAGCACTGTCAGTGCTGAAGATGACGACTCCTGTGTAGCTAATTACACATGTACAAAGAATGTTACTATTGTGCAATGTTGTTCTTTAAAGCGGACCTGAACTCAAAACTTCCTCTCTGCTCTAAAAGATAAACAGCATAATAACCTTTAAAGAAAGACATTTCTTTGTTACAGCTGATATAAATCTGCAGTGTGTCTATTTCCTGCTTTCATGGAAGCAGACATATTGTTAACATCCTTTGTTGCCATGGCAGAGGAGATTCCTGAGCTGATATGGCTGAAAGATCAAATGAAGTTGGTGATTAGTCACTGATGAGGGGGAATTAGACTGGCTAAACTCTCTAAATACATACAGGGTGCATTTATCGGGTTTCCTTCTGTCCTGTTCAGGTCCACTTTAAAAATGTTTGTACAGGTGTTATAACAAATGAGTGCTTCTGTGATGAGATGTATAATTGCATCACTTTTGTGTTATGTCTGCAGTGCAAGCTGGGAATAGTGAAGTTTATAGAAGCTGAGCAGGTGCCTGAGCTGGAAGCAGTCATTCATCTAGTAGTTGCCTCTAGTGACACCAGGCACAGCGTAGCCACTGCTGCAGATCTGGAACTGAGAAGCAAGCAAAGGTGAGTCAGTTCAGGATAAAATGAAGTGCATTGTATGGTGAGATTATCATTGTTCAACTGAGGAGAATTTTTTTGTGCCAAGTGTTAAGGTGCGTACGCACACACTACTACAGAGAACGACTGGTCCGTCAGACCCTCCCGCTCGGCGGTCGTTCTCCCGACAATAGTGCGTGTGTACAGTCTGTCTGCAGACTGATAAAGCTGTTTCTGAACGATCCGCTGAGCGGATCATTCAGAAACAGCCTTATCAGTCTGAAGACAGACTGTACACACGCACTATTGTCAAGAGAACGACCGCCCAGCGGGAGGGTCTGACGGACCCGTCGTTCTTTGTAGTAGTGCGTGTGTACGCACCTGTAGTGTTCTATGTTGTGTTCATATAGCTATATTTAAAGTACCCCTGAACTGAGACCCCCAATTCCCCCCCACCCCAAATATATGAAGCACATGGTGGGCTGGATTTAGATGATCTCCTCCTGAGTGTCTAGATGATGCTCGTTGTCCTCGGTGGTAACGTCGCCCTCAATATATTCAGCGGAATCTTCCAGTCGAATACCATGATTGAAAACTGTGCAGGCGTAGGTCTGAATTGTCCATGTGCTTCTTCATGAATGCGTTCTTTCACTCTGCAGGCACAGTTTGAAGCTCATGCCTGTGCAGTTCATTATCGCCCTGCACCGCTAAGAGGAACTTTCGGGCGGCTGCAGCGTCAAGGGGACGGGGTGTACCCCGAGGAAAATGAGTAGCGCCAGCACACTCTGGAATCCTCTATAATAAAATCCCTGTGTCCCTGCGTGTGCTGTCTTTGTGTAGCTTGGTCCGTGTGATTTGCTACTGCGCATGTGCGCAGCACGGACCCAGCCTCACAGAGACAGGGTCCATGCTTTTTGCTACTGTGCATGTGCGCAGCACGGACCCAGCCTTACAGAGACAGCAGGACTGGGCCAGGGAGCGCAGGAGCGGGCTGCCGGGTGTGCGCGCAGCGGGTGCACGAATGTGCGCAGTAACATGCGGGTGGTGGCGAGAAACAGACCCTAGAGCCAGTTTTTAAACGGGCTTGTGTCTACTAGTAGGTAATAAAGGCCACCATGGGCTTCAAACATAAGGTTTTCCCCAATTCATGGGTAGTTACAAAAAACAAAAAAAAAAAAAACAATGTTTGCCTGTGAATGTAGTTCGACATATATTTATTTATTTTTTTTTTGCTGCTCAACTTCCTTTCGTGAATGTTGTAACACTCTGTGCCCCTGAGTAATGTAATAGGGTCAGTGTTCTCTGAAAGGCATTAGGGCTGTGGAATTTGGATAAACGGAAATGTATAGAGGGGTTTGCTTTAAATTGAGTAGGGTCTCTGTAATGTGGTGAATGTAAAGATATACATAAATATTGGTATTACACACCTATGTAACACATTATAGCTTTAGTGTTTATGTAGGAAAATGGGTGCTATATCAAAAGAAAATTAACAAAAATATTAAATACATGATACACAATTGATTTATGCTCACAGTGCATTTGGGGATAATGACCAAAGCTTATTTTCAAAAACATTTTGGAAGTCGCTATAATATAACCTATAGACTTGCAAAATGTTATCTGAACTAAAAGTAGTTTTGCGTTTATAGCAACGTCGCTGAGAAATTGGCTATGTGCAGGTATGTAAATATACAGAGCTCCAACAACTGTTTCTCTGAGAACTGTATATATACATATCTGCATGCGGACATTTTTTCCACACATGGAGCTTGATTCACGAAACCGTGATAACTCATATCATGGGCGCGCTAGCGTTTTTGCACGCAATTGCAAATTACCACACGCAATCGCATATTAAATTCGCGATTGCGCGCGAAAACTCTAGCGCGGCTGTGATATGAGTTATGGTTTAGTGAAGCAAGCCCATGGTGTGCATATCGTTTATTTAAAATGTATGTGGCTGTAAAGAAGACCTTTGTATTTTTTCCTGCAGAATATATAGTGAACAAAGTACTGATTGACTAGAACATAAAGTGATCTGTAATACTAAAGTGCTTATCGCATTGTGTTTTTTTTGTTTGTTTTTAAGCTTGATTGACTGGAATGAGCCAACCATAGTCAACAAGATGTATAAGGTTTATTTGGGGGACATACCACTTAAAACAAAGGAGGTAAGACAGTAGTTTGAGTCTAATATTGTTTCCAGTACAGGAAGAGTTAAGAAACTCCAGTTGTTAATACAATACAATACAATAACATTTGTATAGCGCTTTTCTCCCATAGGACTCAAAGCGCTTAGGCTCTCTCAGATTCAGTAATTTAGTAGGATGAAGTATTCACACAACAAAAGTTATATTTCTGCAAATGCCAAACTGAACAGGTGGGTTTTCAGTCTGGATTTAAACACGTCCAGGGATGGGGCTGTCCTGATCTGTTGAGGTAAGGAGTTCCACAACGTAGGGGCAGCATGTTATCTATGCAAAAGAGCATCACTGAACTCTTCAACTATCAGTCGCAGAAAGCTCTGTCTTCTGAAGCTTATTATTGCAAGTGTCTGTCACTGTATTTTGTTTTGTTTCGGCAGAGGAGAGTTCAAAAGGTCATTAGCCTGCTCTATGAAATCATTTAGAATGCTGAGTGTAGTGTGTAAACTGCAAATATTAGTGACTGATGCAATATTATAAGAAAACTATATAACTGAAAATAAAAAATGAAACGATTTTCATTGTTACTAATGTTCTATTAATAAACCGTACTACACAACCAATTCATTATATCATAATTTTTATTTTTTGCTTCAGTGTCACGTGAAACATTTTATAAAATGCTACTTTTATTGTATATAGCTACATTTAGCAACGTTTTTGAAGCGGAATTTTATGATTATGATTCTATTTACAGAAGGTTATAAAAATAACTTTCAAAGACACACATCTTAATAGAGAGCAACATATAGTATCAAGTAATTGTGTAAGCAAAAACATAAATAAGGGCTAATTCACACTACAGAACGCATTAATTTCGTGCATGTGTTCCTAAGGCACAGAATACACATCACGTTGTACTTAAAGGACTTCCGAAGTTAAAAATGCTAATCTATTTTTTTATTTTACTCACCTGGGGCTTCTTTCAGCCCCTCACATCTGTCGCAGTTCCTCGCCGCAGCCCTGGTCCTCTGCGTTGTGTTGCTGGTAATGATCGCAACCCCGCCGGCAGATCGAATATTCTGCGTCTGCGTGGGCATTTATGCCTGTGCAGCCATGCCATCTGCCTTGTACTGCGCCTACTCAGTTGTGTGCAGGTGCAGTACACGGCAGACTACTTGGCCGCGCCAGGCGCAAAATACCCGACCTGCTGGCGGAGTCGCGATCATTACTAGCAGCCTGCCGGACAGTGCGGAGGACTGGGGCTGCAGCAAGGGACTGAGACGGCTGCGAGGGGCTGGAAGAAGCCCCAAGTGAGTAAAAAATAGATTAGCTTTTTGACGTCTGAAGTCCTTTAAGCGCAGATGTCTGCTGCAACTCTATAGAACCCACAGGGAAACCGTGTGCATCGTGCAATAAAGTGTCCCCAGACATGTTACTTTGTAGTGTATGAGAACGCACAGCTGTACTGTGATTGGTAACATGAGTCTATGGGCTTTCATGTTACCATGCGGATTGCACACTATTTGCAGTGCGTCACGACAGCGCAGCACATAGTGTGAACGAGCCGTTAAAGCGGTATAAAACACTGACATAATATTCAATAAAAACCTGTTGTCCTACTTTTTATATGCCATACGGTTGTCATATTTGCTTTTGTATTATTCATTTAGAAAGTATATGTTCCCAAAGTACACTTTTTTTTGCTCTGAAAGCTGACTTTTCAATTTATTCATAACTGCTTTATTCATCTTCTAAAGTAAGCAGAACTGCTTTCTGATGCTTTCTGATTTTCTCACTGTCTTCAGGAGAGTTTGCAGTGTCAGAGAAGGGTTTGTTTACATTTCTCACTTGATACAATTAAACACAAGATAACATTATCTCTAATTCTGATTGTCCAGCTTTAGAGCTTCTAAGGCCTGTGTTTAACCCTTTGAATGCTGCTCTAGTTAAAAAAAAATGCTGGTTGTATATAATATGCTGTAAATAATCGGTTAGAGCAAAGAATACATGCTCTGTTTCATTCTGCTTTAAAGCGGAGCTGAACTCAGAACTTCGTCTCTGCTCTAAAAGATAACTACATAACAACCTTTAAAGAAGAACAATATATAACTTGAATAACCATTTAATTACTTAGGGAAATGCGATGAAGCCAGAATTGAAGAGAGACCCTGTCAGTACTCGTGTTAAACTGAAGATTGTACCACATCTCTTGAGATCAAGACTGGCAGCCGAGTTATTTCCAGCTAATATACAGGTACATTGATGATTTACATATGTATACATCTTTTAGATGTCTTTAAAAAGTGTATGCTTATGCACGAATACATCTGCCATATAGTATGATACCTTCTTATAATGCTTTGCATCTTTTTAGCACAATACATAAGACTATTGAAAAGTGCAGTGACCCTAAGCTATCATCTAAAATTTAGTTCACAAAAACAATGAAAAATGTTGGTTACTTTTAAATTGTTTAGCTTATACTGGATACTGGCAAACAAGCACTAATCACTACTGTCAGTACATATTATCTTCTTGGATAAATGCAGTGATGGTTTTTCTGTTTGCTTTTTTTTGTTCAGTTTTTTTTTTGTTACGCAGGATTAAGGTAATGGTAGTTTTGTAAAACGTTATAAAACAATATATTGAATATTTTGTTTTCCTTTCACTTCGCAGGTTGTTTATGATGGACTGTTCGGTGGGAACACAAATGCTAAATTAAGGATTTTATCTCTGCAGTTTGTACACCATATATGTACGATGTAAGCAAATGGCATGTCAAGTAATTTTTTTTCTTACAAACTGAAACTTTGGCAAACCTATAACCATTGGAGAGTTGTGTATTTTTAACTTTCATTACTGTATTTTTCAGCCTAATAGACACTCCTACATTTAAAGGTCAAAAATCAGGAACACCTCCGCCCCCCCCATTAAAATAAAAAATCTAGGTGCATCTATGGTGCAGGGGCTTCTTATAGACCTTTGCCCCTAAGCTGTCTTTGAGCTACACTGCACAGCTATGTGAACCCCCCTGATGCCCTCACTAACTACTCTACACTAACCCCTTTGCCCACCAGCTATACTACACGCTACACTGCACTACACTTCTCTAACCCCTCAGCTGCCCCCACCAACTACACAACACTACACTTTACTAATCCCTGCAGCCCCCTCCAACTACAGACACTATGCTAAACCTCGAGTGGAACATCTCACCTGATCTTGCTGCCACTATCCTCTCCTCCATCTCGCTCTGGTCATCCAAGGGCACCATCCTTAATGATAAAGCACATCGGGACCCCTGCCACCATGTTCCTCTTGGCAACAGTCTGTTGGTTGCAGCTGCTGCACATCATTCTGCTGTACCTGCCGTTCTCCCTGGTTACAGCATCCTTCCTTGGCACTTATTGGTTACAGTTCCCCTATAACTGAGACCTAACAACGCATGTGCGCCAGTGTCACGCATGACGTGCGCTGCCAAGTCACAAACATCTGGTCTGCATGCTTGTTCAGGGTTTATGGCTAAATGTATTAGAGGCAGTGCATCAGAATGACAGCCAGGCAACTTGCACTGTTTAAAATTAAATACAAATGTCAGCCTCCATATTGCTGTCACTTCAGGTTCCCTTTAACATGATGAGTTTTGGTAAGCCTGACCCTTTCAATAACCTAATTTTGTTTTCATGCAGGTGTCCGGATGCCAAAATTAAACCTTTAGGACCAATGCTACTAAATGGACTCACAAAGCTTATCAATGAATATAAAGAGGTAGTATTTGTATTTTCAACTGGGTTAAAATTGAAGCTAAACACATGCTAAATGTATTTTTGTCTAATGGCAACTTTAATTAGTAACTTAATAACATCAACTTAAAATAGTAATTGTTGTATAGTATATTTACCTTCCCACCGCCATTTTTATCTGGGCATTTTCCTGCCCTGAAAGTATGTATAAATAAAGCTTTATGGGAAAAGAGGCCTTTTTTTTTGTTCAGTTACAGCGCTATACAGAAGCAGAGACTGGTCGGGGCTGCCTACATGTAAATCACTCTAAAATAAAACCCACATGATTAGGAGAACAGTCAGATGTTTGTAGCTAGAAAATTAACCTGATTTAAAGTGTACCCCAGGTGGGGGGTAGCAAATGGGTCACAGAGGCATGTTCCCTGCTGCAGGACATGCCTCTGAGTTCCGCCCCCCCCTCCCCCTGTGGCGCTCTGAGTCATACACACACACCCACACCCATGCTATCACCCCCTGAAATTGAAGACATGTGATTGTCTCTAATCTCTAGGTTAAGGGAGAAGAGAGGTATTCCCTGCTTAAATGCCCACTGGGGGATCATGCAGGCCTTTCCCAGCTGCCATTGGGCAGCTCTCTCTCCCCGGCTGCTCCCCAACCTCTCTGCACGCCACTCTGTGTGTGAGACACAGAGCAGCTTCTTCCAGTGTCGTGAGCCCTAGCAGGCCACAGGAGCGACAGGAATTTTGGCTCTGGTAGCATTGTTCGTTTTTTTTTTTTTTAGTTTGTTTTTTGTTTACATCCCCACCTCAGATTCCTTTTAAAGAGAATCTGTATTGTTAAAATCGCACAAAAGTAAACATACCAGTGTGTTAGGGGACATCTCCTATTACCCTCTGTCACAATTTCACCGCTCCCTGCCGCATTAAAAGTAGTCAAAAACAGTTTTAAAAAGTTTGTTTATAAACAAACAAAATGGCCACCAAAACAGGAAGTAGGTTGATGTACAGCATGTCCACACATAGAAAATACATCCATACACAAGCAGGCTGTATACAGCCTTACTTCTGAATCTCAAGAGATCACTTGTGTGTGTTTACCTTCTGTCCCCAGCTTCTCTCATGCACTGAACATTACAGGCTTCCTGCAGACAGCTCTGCCTATGTCGGTTAATTCCTCAGTATGTGACAGACCAGCTCCTTTCACAGCCTCCAGAGGAGGATTTTTATCCAGCTCTCTTCTATCACTGATAAGATAGCAGAGAAGCTGCTGACTTATGTAAATAAAACACACACTGGAGTGTGCATAGAGGAACAGTTCAACACTGAAGAACTTGGCAGCCTTCCAGACACAGGCCGACAAGTCTGACAGGGGAAAGATACATTGATTTATTACAGAGATGGTTATAGTAGAAAGAGCTGCAGTAAGCCACAACACATTAGAATAGGTTTAGGAACGTGTAGGATGGTAGAAAAAACATTGTAATTTTTGTTACAGAGTCACTTTAAAGTGGACCTGAACTCAGAACTCCTCTGCTCTAAAAGATACACAACAGCGTAATAACCTTTAAACAAAAATAAAACAAAAAACATTTCTTTCTTACAGCTGATAGAAATGCTAAAATAAATGTGCACAGTTTCTACTTCCTGATTCATGGAAGCAGACATATTGTTTACAGCCTGTACTTTTAAATGAGCTGATCTGCCATAGGCAGTCCGTCTGAACCTGCCCTTATGAACATTGCTGTTTGCTTACATTTTGGCAAGTCTTGTAAGCAGAAAAGCTGGTTTATTTTACTGCAATAGTTAATATTTCTCTAATATTACGGAAGCCAAGCTCCCTGATTTAGTGACTGATAATTGTACCTCATTGTTTCATATGAATATTGGCAACACAGCAGGTACTGTAAAATTAGTTGTAATTAATAACCTGGCAGCTTGCCACCTAAACCAGCATAATCTTCACAAAGATTATGGAATTTATACTTTGTAATACTTTATTAGAATGTAAATTCATTTTGCAGATTGTGTGTGTCAATTCCACATGGGGACAACCCCATTTATTTTACTGGTCTTCAATCCAGGATGATATGGTTTTTATGGGCTGATTTTTTTTTTTTTTTTTTTTTTTTTTTAATTTTTTTTTCCCTAGGATCCAAAATTACTTTCTATGGCATATAGTGGTGTTGGCAAACTCTCTGGGTATGTATTTTAAAACCAGGTTGTTTTTAATAAGTTTGTAACTTTGCAAAATATAAATATCGATTGTTTTTTCTTTTCCTTGCACGTCTTAGTCGAATGCCTCAGCTTTTCATAAAGGACCTGGCTTTAGTACAGCAGTTCTTTGAAGCTATGCGGAAGGTAAGCAGTGCTAGTGTTTTTGTTTTTTTACAATAAGTTTTGAATCTGGATAATACCATTTATTGGTTAAATTAGAGGTAAATAAAAAGTAAGCTTTTGGTTAATAAGCCTTCTTCAGACTTTGTTCCTGTATATTAGCAAGATAAAACACACAGCATATATACACTGGACATTCATAGGTGAAAATTTTGTTTTGCAAACATAAATAAATTAGATTCCTTAATTACCACTTCAGGAGGATCTCACAGGGATGCCAGCTAATTTATGACATCAATGCCCTCTCAACCTATGTTCTGTTTATTTGTCGAAAAATGTTATTCCATGGGCAACAAAGCATTGGTTGCAGAGGCAGGAGATTGTGGCCTTATACTGTAGTGAGCAGTACAAGGTTTATGACACTGATGGCAAGAGGGGCTTTACATTGGATCTCTGCAGAGTGTGTCTCAAAAAGGAATGCTGGTATTGTATTATGCATTTGACATAATGACCTTTATTCTCTAGATTCTGGATGGTAGTGTTCACTTTTCTACAAACATGGTAGCTATATGCATGGGCTGTACTTGGGTGGATGGGAATTGACTGTGTGAAATAAATTCTGGAAATGACAGTGTTCTAGATCAGTGTTTCCCAACCTTTTCCGGCCCGGGGAACACTGTCTGACCAAATTTTTCTCCGGGGAACGGCGCGCGCGCGGTGGGGGCGATGCGGCCCCCGGTTGTTTGCGCGACCTAGTGGACAGTGCCGCTATGGGGGGGGGGGGGCTGGGGTGCGGCTGCATAGCTGGCATAGTTGCCCCAGTGTAGGGAGTTTAGTTGCCTCAGTATAGTGCCCCAGTATAGCCAGTATAGTGCCCCAGTATAGCCAGTATAGTACCCCAGTATAGCCCCCCAGTATAGCCAGTATTGTGCCCCAGTATAGCTAGTATAGTGCCCCAGAATAGTGCCCCAGTATAGCCAGTTTAGTGCCCCAGTATAGTGCCCCAGTATAGCCAGTATAGTGCCCCAGTATAGCCCCCCAGTATAGCTAGTATAGTGCCCCAGTATAGCCAGTATAGTGCCCCAGTATAGCCAGTATAGTACCCCAGTATAGCCCCCCAGTATAGCCAGTATTGTGCCCCAGTATAGCTAGTATAGTGCCCCAGTATAGCTAGTATAGTGCCCCAGAATAGTGCCCCAGTATAGCCAGTTTAGTGCCCCAGTATAGTGCCCCAGTATAGCCAGTATAGTGCCCCAGTATAGCCCCCCAGTATAGCTAGTATAGTGCCCCAGTATAGCCAGTATAGTACCCCAGTATAGCCCCCCCAGTATAGCCAGTATTGTGCCCCAGTATAGCTAGTATAGTGCCCCAGAATAGTGCCCCAGTATAGCCAGTATAGTGCCCCAGTATAGTGCCCCAGTATAGCCCCCCAGTATAGCTAGAATAGTGCCCCAGTATAGCCAGTTTAGTGCCCTAGGATAGCCAGTATAGTACCCCAGAATAGTGCCCCAGTATAGCCAGTTTAGTGCTCCCCGCCCGTCCCTGCGGCCGCCGCTGTTATTACCTTAGCAGCGGCCGCTCTCCCCTCTCCAGACCATGTATATGCTAGCAGCGTATCTCCGGCTGCTCTGTGTGATGCACTGATGCGGAAGAAAGGAGGGCAGCGGCTTCCTGTAACGGCGATATGTATCGCCGTTACTATGGTAACCGAGCCCTGCCTCCTTCCGCATCAGTGCATCACACAGAGCAGCCGGAGATACGCTGCTAGCATATACATGGTCTGGAGAGGGGAGAGCGGCCGCTGCTAAGGTAATAACAGCGGCGGCCGCAGGGACGGGCGGGAGGGGGGATAAGAGCACGGCACACCAGGCAACGTTCCGCGGCACACTAGTGTGCCGCGGAACAGCGGTTGGGAAACACTGTTCTAGATGACTTCTAAGCATGCATGTCTGATTATGTTGGAGCTGAATCTACTGGCCACGGTTGATTGTCAACTTTTTTGGTTTATTCAAAAAAGTCCTGTCCAGCACAATAGTATAAATGGGGTAACTCCAACCAGTCAAATCTCCGTTTTATAGGATCAGTGTTTTTATTGAAACCTATATGTAGCCTGCAGGTACTGATTAGACTATGGTTACCCAGAGCTAAAATGCTGCATTTGTACAGTCCACAATTGCTTTGACATGAAATATCCATTTATGCTGATGTGCTAGTATACATGTCTGGTTTCATGTTGCAGAGTAGCATGTAAATGTGGCATGCAGCATCTAGGAAGAGAATAAACAGTAAGAAACCTATTTGCATTTCTATTGCATTTTAAAATTTTAGAAAATGCCGTATGAATGCTAACTGCACACAATTAACATCTGGACAAGCACTGTATGCCCTTTTCCAAATGTTTCAGGCAGGGGTCACACTTGTCGGCTTTCGTGCGCGTTTTCTGCACAGAAAAACTGTTTTCAACTGAGAACTCATGTTAATCAATGAGCTAGGTCACACTTGAATGTAGATTTCGCACGCAGAAAAAAAACTGACATCTTGCGCAATTTGTCAGTTTTCTCTATAAATTACATTAGCTGTTGTACGGTAGAGGTCACATTTGTCTTTCAGTTTTCTGAAAAGTGTAGAAACTGAAGGACAAGTGTGACCCCTGCCTCAAGCACTTACTGGATGTGTGTGTATATATCCAGTGTAGTTGTGGAGAGTGTACCACCAGTTTGTTACTAAATGAGGCACATGGGTTATCATTTTAACCATGACAAGTTGTAGAATACATTTTGGTATGTCTTAATGCTTGGACCCACAACACATAAAAATAGGTAGGGACGAACTCAATCCAACATAGTCATTTTCAGAATTATGATAAAACTTAGGAAAGTCTTAGCAGAACTACAAAAGACGTGTGGGAATGTTTTTTTTTTAATTGTGATAAGTAGTAGAATCGAGTTTATAGAGTTTTAGAGTTGAGGTCCCGTCTTGTGTATTCTTTTTAGTCACAAACGGACTAAAAATCCATTACATTTTTGCATATTTTGTACCAAAATAAAAGATTTGTAAAATGAAAACAAAGTGACAAAATATAAAATGCAAATATTGTTACCTTAGGAACTTAGCTTTTTAAATATGTATTCCATGAGGGTATATTACTATTGTTAGCAAAAAGGACAAGTCTACGGGATATCACCTATTCAATAAACCTCGTCTCACCCTATATAAAAATGACCATTGATTCAAAGCATAAGGGAGCCTCAAGTATATTCAATAGTAGCAACATTTATTATTAATATCTGCGTACAAACAACCCCAAAAAACACCAAATAAAATTCCCACCCATAAAACCACTGTAAACAACTGAATGCTAAACCTGTGACCTGTATAAGATAGATGCAGTCCTGGAGTGCACTCCTATTTGAACCAGCGCTGTAGTTTTAAATCAAATCTTCAGGCCCATTCAGAAAATCACAGCATATATGACAGCCAGTTAGGATGGAAAAAGTATCTTCATCCTCAACCCGTGTGCACTTCAAAGCACACCTCTAAACTTTATAGTTTTTACATGCGCATTACAGCCACAAACTTGTGTCTAACCTCTCCAGCCCTGTATGACAGCAGCCGCTTCAGGTAATGGCTTATAGCCTCCAACTCGCGTGACCTAGCACGGAATAGTGCTCTTTCACCCCTCCGAGATATCCTGGAGACCCGCAGTAGGTGACAGTGTTGCCAGCTGGGATGGGCTGTGAGATGGCGTGCTGTACGCTTAGCCGGGAGCAGAGCGAGAGGAAGCGCATGGAGGTACGGGGAGGGCGTGGCACCGCCCACCTAATCGGCGTCACAGGCGCATGTGACGCGTTTCATCCTATCGGATTTCATCAGACTTGTAACCCAGGTTACTCAAGCCTCCTATTTATACTGGAAGCGAGCGGGTGTATTTTATAAACTTATGCAAAAACGCATATTAAAAACAAAGTGCCTGGGTAAGTTCGAGTGTTCATGTGGGTCAGAAGTGGTGCATTTGCTGTAAGCTTATAGAAAAGCCTTTATATTCATATTACTATTGTTTTTGCAAATAAGGTCTTATAATCATCAATGGTGTACAATGAGAAAGCAAAAAAACTGAAAAAAAGGCACCTTCATTTCCAAATACAACATTGTCACCATACATTATTTTAGGAACATAATCTAAATGTTTTAATAACCAGGATGGATAAGCAAATAAAATGTGTGGGTTTAACTTATAGTTAGCACTGTTTATTGTAAAGCTGTAATGGATGTAAATGGAGAAATTGTTTAGTTTTTTTTTTCCTATTTTTCCCTTATTTTCCCTTTCAAATGCATAAAAAATAAGGTAATTACTAAACAAAATGTTCGCTCACTAAAAGACTAATTTGTCCTGAACAAAACAATATATAGATAATTTAGGTGTGATAAGTAGTACCGTATATACTCGCATGCAAGCCGAATTTTTCAGCACAATAAAATGTGCTGAAAAGTTACCTCCTCGGCTTCTATGTGAGCAAGTGGAGAAACACGGACAGTGGAGGATCATAAACTAGTGATCCTGCACTTGGCAGCTTGTTTTCAGCGTGTGTCCTGCCCCTCATCCCCCTCTACATGTGTAAATATGGTTTGTGTTCCAACCAGAGAGACCCGCCCCTCTTCCGGACGGATGATGTACTTGCGGGCTTGATGATTTAACGATCCATGACAGAGACCTGCAGCCAGAGATGCTCATGTTGTGTCAGCTCAGTCTGGGCTGTCCTTTGGTGCTGCACTGATACACTGGACTGGGTAGGCTGAATCAGCTGTACTGGAAGCCGTAATTACTTATACCTTTTGAGCCTTATCTGTACTTAGTTCCAGCGAAAGCAAAGTTGATCTCTCCTATTACGCTTCTAGCTCCCATATCTCTGTTCCGCTGACATTCTTTGTCCTCCTCCTCCCTCCTTTACACCTCGTTCCACTTAACCTTCCTGACAGTAAGCCCGAGCTGAGCTCGGGCTATGCCGCCGGAAGTCACCGCTCAGGCCCCGCTGGGCCGATTTGCATAATTTTTTTTTTTTTGGCTGCACGCAGCTAGCACTTTGCTAGCTGTGTGAGCAATCCGATCGCCGCCGCTACCCGCCGATTTGCCGCTAACCGTCGCGCCGCAGCCGCCCCCAGACCCCGTGCGCTGCCTGGCCAATCAGTGCCAGGCAGCGCTGTGGGGGTGGATCAGAGTCCCCTTTGACGTCACGACGTTGGTGACGTCATCCCGCCCGTCGCCATGGCGACGGGGGAAGCTCTTCAGGAGATCCCGTTCTTTGAACGGGATCTCCGGCGATCAGGGGGGCTGGGGGGATGCTGCTGAGCAGCGGCTATCATGTAGCGAGACAAGGACATGGGAAAAATTTTTTTTAAACAGCTTTGCTGCCCCCTGGCGGATCAGATCGTTACACACATTTTAAAACTAACTTTACGTAGGTCGTTCTTTCATCAATTAAAAGTTCGTTCGTCGTTCTCAACGAACGATCGTTGTCGCATGTGTGTACGTAGCATTACCCAGGGTCTCCTACTGAAGAGGTGCTGGCTTACTGGACAGACGGAGCCGAGATTTGGACCCAGGTCTCCTGTGTCAGAGGCAGAGCCTTTAACCATCACACCATCTGTTTGATTTCTATTGTATATACCTCTTCTATGGATATCTCCCCAGGCGTTCATTCTCATATCTGGCTGAGCTGTAGTTACCAATAAACGCACACACAAATAGAACTGCACTCATTTTCCAGGGACTGTTAGAATTTTTGTCTAACATTACCTAATGCCAGTTAGGACAAGAAAGAAGCAGACACGTGGAACATTCTCTCTAGCCAGTGGGGAAACTCACCTATTTTAATGTCAAAGGATATCAGGAGAAGCGGGTTATCTGCATTATGTCTCCAAGTACAAAATATGCTTGAGAGAAACCACTATCAATAGTACGAGGTATGAAAAACTTTATGTATCTCTCAATAGCAGTAGTATTTTCAGTTTCAGAACGAAACAATTTTTCTTCAATTTTATGTTGAACAATCAATTCCTCAGACTGATCTTGAAGGCAAAATTAACTGATAAACAAAAGAGAACAATTTTTAGGGTGAATTGTTGCCATTTATCCCCTTCCATCATGCCACTGCCCATGTTTTTTTGGACAGTTTTGGCTGCAAATATGCCCCAAAGGTTTTAAAGTTGGCCTGCCAATAAAGTCAACGGTGTTAGCCGTGAACATTCGGTTTACGAAGTTTCGTGGATACATAGTGAATGGTCCGCAAACGGTTGTTCATTATGTTCATCCATGACTACTGCTGAGATCTGATTTAATATCGTGGCAATGCAGCAATGTGGTAAGCTATCAATATCTGCTAGATATCAATCTTTTACCACATAAAAGGTGTATGCCCAGCCCAAAAAAGTTTGGGGAAAAGGTATAAAAAGTTAACACCAGAGAGCACTGCTTAATATTCTATTAAGATACAAAATATGTACAGTATTGTACAATGAATTATTGCTCTTATATTACAGCTTTTGATAATTTAGTGATCTTGTAAGCAGAACCAAAGAGACTAATTTTAACATCCTACAATATAACCGTTAATATAAATTGTGGGTTTAATTCAACTAAATAATGGTGTTCTTTATAGTGTTTTTTTTTTTCTTGGATAACTTGTGAAGTCAAAATGTAAAGGTTTCACCTATTTTAGGCACTTACAAGCACTAATGGTGTGTACACACTTGAAAGATAAATGAAAGATCACAGACCAATTTTACCCCCTTCCATGTAGTATGAGAGTCATACTCTACACAGTCTGTTCTATGGAGCTGAACTCCCCATCAGGTAGAAATCTTTGCAAGATGCTGCACACAAAGATGCTGTACACATTCAAAAGATCAGTATCTGCAAAAGATCTGTTCCTGCAAAATGCATTCATAGTCTATGATATCTGCAGATCTCATACACACCTTGTTTGTCAGATATGCAGATGAAGTCTGTTAAACAAGGTGTGTATGAGATCTGCAGATATCATAGACTATGAATGCATTTTGCAGGAACAGATCTGTTGCAGATACTGATCTTTTGAATGTGTACAGCATGTTTGTGCGCAGCATCTTGCAAAGATTTTTATCTGATGGGGAGATCCGCTCCATAGAATAGACTGTGTAGAGAATGGCTCTCATACTACATGGAAAGGGGTAGAATTGGTCTGATATCTTTCATTTATCTTTCAAGTGTGTATGTAGCATAAGGTGCAATGATTTACGTCCCCCCCCCAGTGGACACCGTTTGCCACAGCCATACTCAGACATGACATGAGGCGGCACTCTGTGACTGGCAGATTGGAGAGTGAACTGAGTGCCATGGACGCAGTTCAGCTCACTATGTGAAAGAGACCGAAATTTGAATGTAACCTTTTGCATTGCTGTTGGATATTAAGTACATGGCATGTCTTAGCATAAAAAAATGACCAGAGTGCGTTTTAAACACAGAAATGTTAATGAAATACTAACGATTATATTCAATATAAAGTGCAAGGAGCAAAGATTTAAAGCTCAAATTTGAAAACCTAACATTTCATAGAAGTGTTACTAGTCTGGTAGATAGTTATTGGTCACATTGTTGCTGCAATTTCTTCTTACCCGTCCTCCCCCTTCAGCGTTGACAAGCACCTCATCTTTTAAGGGAGTGGAGCCAATTAAGTTCCTAACTGTACTTTCACACTATTAGCTGGCATGCACCAGAGATAAATAGCTACCATCATTAAGTTCCCACCCCCTTAAAGACATGGAACTTATTACTCACCCAGACCTTGGAGGGAGGGGTAGAATGCGCTATACACTTGGCTCCTTGCACAGTTCATTGAATCAGTCCATGAACATTTGTGGTGTACTTGTTTTTTACTAACTGGTATGGCTGTACTGTTTTGATAATTTACTCTTGATATTAGTGTGTGAGGCACTGGTGTTTATATTCTTGTTTTGTGTGTTCAGAACAACAATGAATTTTGTTCATAATTTGCAGGAGGACATGGATGTGAGACTTTCTATTCAGGAGGCTTTATCTATGATGGTTGCAGCTTATACAAACCTGGAAGGTGCTCAGCTGACTCTAATGGAAGCTCTTGTTGGGTCATACCTTGTGAAGGTAACTTGTAATCTTCTATAGCACAGGTCCTCACCATTGGGACACTTCTGGAGAGGGTGACCAATATCTAGCTTGTCTTAGCTGGAGCAGTACTATACGTTGTGAGGTTCTGTAGTGGTAATTAACTCTATAGATGCTAGGAATAGTCTTAAAGTGGATCGGAGATGAAAAACTAGCAAATCTGTCTGTAAACGGCTTCAACGGTATATGATTATTTCTTCCTGTGATACAATGGGAGCAGCCATATTCTGCTTGTCATCATTACACACAGGCAAGCTGCCCTACATCTCCACCCCTCAGCCTGTGAAAACTCCACTCCTCTATCTTCCCCTTGCCTCGGAAATCTCTGTCTGGTAATGCCTCCTCTTCCCCAGACTGAGCTCCCATGAGCACTTGTTGCATGGGTCTCAGAATGCCTAGGCGCTGGAAGAGCTGTGGCCGAGGCTTGTTCAGTGTATAGGGAATTGGGGTATTAAAACGTAAGTCAATAAATAAATAAAAATCTCTCTCACTAGATAGAGATAGATAGATAGATAGATAGATAGATAGATAGATAGATAGATAGATAGATAGATAGATCTATATCTTGAGAAATGCCCTATAAACTATATGTAAGGGCCACAATTATGCAATGAGTAATGGTTTATCTCGTATCCACTTTAAATGCTGTGTGAGATGTTGTTTGCAAAGCATGTAAACTAACAGTGTATGTACTGAGATTAAATATATCGTCCATATTCGGGTATTTGGTGAATGCCTTCATTCTTCATAAAGGGGTAGATATGGTATAAAGAAGCACTGCTCTGTGTTGGTGTGGTTACTCTATAGTTATTTCATCTTACTAGGGATTCTGTCAGTAGAGCATGGCATATGATTCCAAAGAATCTGTTAACATTAAAAAAACGTTTAAGGCAGTTAATTATTCATATTTTGCATGTCATATTAACTGATATGTTCAAGTTTTTCATGATAGATGTTTTATGCTCAGTACATACACTGTTAGGTTGTGTATGGTTATTCTGTGTTTTATGTTTCCTGCAGCCTGAAGTTCAGGTCCGACAAGTTGCTGTGAAATTTGCAAGCAATGTTTTCGCTCCGGACCACATACCTTCAAGATATTTGCTGTTACTTTCAGCTGGAGATCCGTAAGACTTGTTTAAAATTTAGTTTAGAGGGAAAAAATGTGATTTTATATTGGTATACAAACAGATTATACTGTATGTGTTTTATTTTCCACATGCAGTTTACTCCTATCCAAATCAGTTTAGTGCCACCATTAAATGTTTTAATTTACAGGTTCTTAACCTTCCTGGCGGTAAGCCCGAACTGAGTTCGGGCTATGCCGCCGGAAGGCACCGCTCAGGCCCCGCTGGGCCGATTTGCATAATTTTTTTTTTGCTGCACGCAGCTAGCACTTTGCTAGCTGCGTGCAGTGCCCGATTGCCGCCGCTACCCGCCGATCCGCCGCAATTCCTCTCGCCGCGGCCGCCCCCCCCCCCAGACCCCGTGCGCTGCCTGGCCAATCAGTGCCAGGCAGCGCTATGGGGCAGATCGGAGTCCCCTCTGACGTCACGACGTCGATGACGTCGGTGACGTCATCCCGCCCGTCGCCATGGCGACGGGGGAAGCCCTCCAGGAGATCCCGTTCTTTGAACGGGATCTCCGGATCTCCGATCGCCGGCGGCGATCGGAGGGGCTGGGGGGATGCCGCTGAGCAGCGGCTATCATGTAGCGAGACTTTGTCTCGCTACATGAAAAAAAAAAAAAAAATTTAAAAAAAAAGATTTGCTGCCCCCTGGCGATTTTTTTGCAAACCGCCAGGAGGGTTAAAGGGAACCTGAAGTGAGAAGCATATAGAGGCTACCATATTTATTTTTAAGCAATACCAGTTTCCTAGCAGCTCTGCTGGTCTATTTGGCTACAGTAGTGTTTGAATAACACCAGAAACAAGCATGCGGCTAATCTTGTCAGATCTGACAATGTCAGAAACACCTGATTACTTTTTAGAACTGATTCTTTTTATTCTGAAAAAGCTTTTGCATAGTAGTTTTAGTTGGTTATGTGCCTATCCATAAACTTAGTGTACCTGAGATCAAATAAAAATAAATTATACATACCTGGGGCTTCCTCTAGCCCCCTTCAAGCTGATCAGTCCCTCGCCTCCCTCCTTCGCCACGTTGATCATTTAGTAGGGGTTCCGGTAATCCGTCCACTCGGTGCAGATGCAGACTGGCTGCCCGTGCTCTCCTGTCGCCTAGATGTTCTGCTCGGGGTCCCGGTAATCCGTCCAGTCCAAGCGCTGTCCAGCCGCGTACGCTCTCTCGTGACAGTAGTACTGTGTGGGCGCAGAATGCTCCCGTGACAGGCGCTTGATTGGGTGCTTGGCCGAGCCGCGCATACACATTTACCCCAAGGATCTCCAGCAGAAGATCTAGGTGGCAGAGGAGGACGGCGATGGACCGGTCAGCGTCAAGGGGGCTGGAGGAAGCCCCAGGTATGTATACTTGCTTTCTTTTATTTGATCTCCGGTTTCCTTTAAGACCTTGTTATGTCTTGTTAGCAGAGTTTGTTTTATAGGACTGTGAGCTACAATAGTAGATACATGGTTTTAATGTAATGCAAGAATATAGTCATTCTTCCTACTGTGGGTGTCACATCTAAGTTGCCCAGCGGCTAAATCCATATTGAAGACCAAAGATGCTGTACTGCAGTTACAAGCACATTTGGCCCATGAAACGGATATTGTGTCCACCACTTTGTTTGTAAACTGTATATATCCACTGATCAACCTGATTACTGTTAGACCTTGCCTTATTCAGTTCTGGAGTTTCATTATTAGACTTTACCTATTTTGCAATGGTTTAAAGATGGTCTTTGCTTCTCTCTGAAAATTGATGCTATTGTTGCTGTTTGTTCTAAGGCGAGAAGAGGTATATGGGGAAGCACAGAGAGCGCTCAGGACTTTTTCTGCTAGCGGGGAAAAAGATGGCTCTCCTCTGAAACTTCCTCCATTCCCGGTTATGGTCAGCCATATCCTAGATAAGGTAGGCTATGCCAAAGTGGAGACTTCTGCTGTTATGCATGCTATATTCATGACTCCTGACACAGTTCCAGTCTCAGAAATTAATTGAGAATAAAGTAAAATGTCTACTGATTTTGGCTTCATATGTATTTGAAATATAATGCATAATATGTGTAAAAGTATTATAATAATGGTGTACATTAGGGAAAGGTAATTGATTAAAGGGGTTCTTTCGCGATTGAGGAAAAAAATAAAGTGGTTTATGCATAAACTATTAAACATCCTTCTAAAATAGTGTAAAAAGTTTTTTTTAAAAAATGAATGGTTTCATCAATACAACATGTAATGTAAATAGTGACGGATGAAGGCTGGGAGGCTAATCCGTTTCTTAGGGGTGGTTTTTTTCTTTACTTTCTTTCCCAACCATAACTCCTGCCTAAGTAGTTTTCATTGGTATAACCCACTTCTAGTAGGATTTATAGCCCTAATGGCTTAGCTCTGCTGAGCTGTTGAATATGTGTTTACATTGTTGCTAGGAAACCAGAGGCTGTGCAGAGACTGGTTTGTGAAAAAGAGTCATAAGGTGCTGGGAGAATGAATCAGTCCCATCTACACCATATGATTCTTTGTCAGATTCGATTCAATTTGATTTGATTCATTGATTTGATGTGATTCAATCTGACATGTCCAATTCATGATTTGATTAAATTTGAACCGAATTGAATCGAATCATGAATCTGACATGTCAGATTGACTCAAATCAATGAATCAAATCAAATTGAATCGAATCTGACACAGAATCATATGGTGTAGATGGCACTGATGTATTCTCCCAGCACCCTATGACTCTTTTTCACAAACCAGTCTCTGCACAGCCTCTGGTTTCCTAGCAACAATGTAAACACATATTCAGCAGCTCAGCAGAGCTAAGCCATTAGGGCTATAAGGGCGAATCCTACTAGAAGTGGGTTATACCACTGAAAACTACTTAGGCAGAAGTTATGGTTGTGAAAAGAAAGTTAAAAAAAAAAAAACACCCCTAACAAATGGATTAGCCCCCCAGTCCTTCATATGTCACTATTTACAATACATGTTGTATTGATGAAGCCATTTAGTTTTTTAAAAAAACGTTTTACACTATTTTAAAAGGATGTTTAATAGTTTATGCATAAACCACTTTTTATTTTTCCCTCATTCGTGAAAGAACCCCTTTAACTAAAATATAAAGGCCTCGCAAACTGCCAAGATAAAAAGCAGATCAGGAGGTCAAAACTGACATGAAAAAACAAAATCGTATATATTATAGACTTTGTATGCAATAGTACCTCACCTTCATATTGGCAAATTCACATTTAATAGGTAGAGCGTATAAACTCTGTGTAGATGGTGTCCCTGGTGGGATCTGAACCCTCAAACTTAGAGCTGCATTTATGCATTGCACTGCATCATATGTGTTCCTAGTGACCATCAAGGCTTTTATGTACACTCTGTTGGTCACCAAGAAACAAAGCAAGGAGATACTTTTTGTAACTATTGCTGTCTTGGCTCCTGTTGGAGAAATTTGCTCCACATTTTAGGATTTTTCCAAAATCTAAATGTGGAAATAGACTTCAACAAATTCTGAAAGAGGTTGTAACTCTTTCATTTGAGTTAAAGTGAATGTAAGCTAGGAGTATAATTAAATTCATCTGTTCATACATACCAAAAATTGTGTCAGTATTAATTACAGACTATTAGATTTTCTAATAATGGAAATAAATAAAACATCTTCTCCTTTACTAGGCATCCAGCAGGATGAAGACTCCAGTTAAATTTGTGACCACCACATCTGTGCTCCCATTCAACCCTGCTGCATTTTTAGAGGTAAGTGTTGTATTTATACAAATATTCTGTAGTCCTTTCCTTGCCAGAAGACCTCAGGTAAGTTCAGCAGTCCCTATACATGAGTACTGTATGGTTGTCTGATTTGCAGGGATTGTATAATTTGATACCACTTCTACGACAGTCCATGCCTGCGGTAAGGAGCTTCATTACCTTCGTCTATTCAGTCAGCTTGCATAGTCCATTGACTTTAAAATAGATGTTATACTGAGTCAGCAGAAGCAGGGACCAGGACAGCTGTCAATCTCCTTACTGCAGTCATGGATTGAGAGTGCCTCATGCACCTTTCTTTCTCTGTATCTAAAACTTAAATATCTCAACAAAGACAATAGTGTGTTTCAAACGTATTATTCATATGTTTTATGAACTCTTGTATCTCTGATGTGTTCGTTGGTTCACATGTAATATATGCTGGCTTTTTTTTTTCCTCCTGTTCTTGACACACAGATAATCCTTTATTTGAGAATGTGCCTGGCTCACAGTGCTAGTTTGGACCCAACATGCCAGTCATTGGCAGACATGCAAGACCAAGCTCCAGCTCTTGGCCGGTATGTCAGAGACCTGATGGACAGTGGCTTCACTGATCCCGAGTCCACCTCCTCTAATAATGAAGACATGAATCCAGTGGAAATGTACATAAGTCTTATGCACCAGTTGTTGGCTTCATCATCAACAGGTAATGTGTATTCTAACTAATCCCTTCACTGTAAGTAAAATAGCCAGCTGGGGGCAGGGAACATGTTATATGAACAGAGAAAGCCATATGTAGCTGATACATGCTTTTGTGTATAAAAAGGCACCTGTTAGCAGCCGATGAGCATGATTCCATTAACAGAAGGGTGCCGAATGTAGCCTCCCTCCATGGTGGTGCCTAACCTTGCACTGTATAAATATAGCAGATATTATTTTAACCTGTTAATTGTGCTGTATAAATTTGGAGAATTGGGTGGACCCTTGAGGCATAGGTAAATGGGAATTTCTGCACTTAAGTTCTGGTTAAAGAAAAATTTATTTAAATTCTACAAACCCTTAAAAGTGGAACTAAACTCAGAACTTCCTCTGCTCTAAATGATTAGCTACAGCATGATAACCTTTATGGGGTAAAAACAAATCTTCATTACAGTTTATGGAAATCCTCAAACTTAAAATGTAATTGGTTTTTCTTCTGCAGAAGGCACTGAAAGGGTTAAACCTCAGTATTTACTATATGAAGAGCTGCATTGCAGCTCTTCCACTTACTAATAAAAACTGGACACTTTTTTTGCCTAAATACACATACAGTAGAACATAAAGAAGGGAATTTCTTCAGCAACTATATGTGGCATAAAGACTTTTCATTGTGTGCTGTGTAAGAGTTTGGGTCTGCTTTAAGATCTGAATCCCTCCCCCCCCCCCCCCTCCCCCCCCAATAAATTAAACATTCGTTGCAGAAAACACAGGACATTTCCTCGAGGATGTGTTGATTTTTATGTACAAAGACTCTTGAATGAAGATAGTACTGTAGCTGTGTAATTGTTTAAAATAGCTTTTATCTGTGTAGATTTTTATGTACAAAACGACTCATGAATGAAGATGGTACTGTAACTTTGTAATAGCTTTTATCTTCACTTCATGTTAGGTTTGCAAGTTATGTATTGCCTTCTGGAAGTAGTGTCTGTGTATCCACAAAAGCTGGCTCCTACACTGTTAGAGAAAATTGACTGGATAAAAGTAAGAACTGACACCTCTTATTACTTGCAGATGTGCTTGCCTTTCCTCAATCTTTATGCGCTTTGTTCACAATTTGAGCCTTGCCATCTCTAAAGACCTTTCTATTCTTATGAATTCTGTTCAGCATTTTTTTTGTGGACTTCGATTCTTGACATAAGTAACAAGCTATGCTGTCATCCAGCATTGTACATCAACAAATATTACAATATGACCAGTATTGCAATGACCCAGAGCTAGTGAGTTCCATAAGCCACAACCCATCTATGTCCATTCCATATCCAGGATTTTGCAAGTGATCCAATATTCTCCACGTCTTCCAGCATGACCTTTGACTGGTCTAACAAAACTGAAAATGGGACCTCACCCAAGTAATGTTTCTGCTCCATTTTAGTATAAACCTTTTCTGGTAGAATACAGCTTACAATAGTAGTTGGAGAAGCATCAGTTAACCCTAATTTTGTCAGAATATTCTGCACACAAACACTCTTCCCTCCCCCCACCCACCCTCAACTTGTATTGGCTTTGCATCAGTTTTGTTCTCTGGCCAGCCACAATAGAAATTTACCTGATTTTCTCTCCTCTTTTCCATATTTATTTTTGTCATTATTTTCCTTCCTGTAAGCTCAGTTGCCATATTGATCTAACTCATGTTGTAGCGCTTTTTTTAATTTGCTGCTGTGTTTTTCCTATCTTAGGCTTTGGTGATTTCTAAACAGGAAGAGATGCGGGAACTGGCAGCTCAGCTCTATGCTGTGGTGGTTTCCACACTTCCAGGCTCTGAAATTAAGTCTAAACTGGAGAACCTCATAAAGACTGCTAAGGATCCTCATGTGAGTACAAAGCAGAGTTTGTATTTAGGGTTTCCATACGCCCACCTGCATTACCTGCTAATAGTGAGTGTGTCTGATCGTCCACGTTCCCCAGTGTGCTGGAAGCACTTAGTGTGGACAGTGATTACACGAGTTAACAATATTCTATGGGAAAAAGGCAATGGACCTTTCTTTGCACATATACTACTGCTGATAACCATAACAATAATATTTTTATAGCGCTTATCTCCCTGGGGGCTCAAAGCGCTGTGACCCTGCATTATGCAGTCTCAAAGGCTACGGAAAAGAGGTGAGTTTTTAGCCTTTTTTTAAAGCTCAGAGAAGTCCAGAGAAGGAGCCTCTCGTGCTGATTGTGGAAGTGAGTTCCATAGAGTAGGGGCTGCATAGGAAAAGGCCCGAGCACCAAATGTTAAGTGTATCCTGAGAATTACCAGCTTCATCTTGTTGGCAGAGCGAAGGGTGCGTGGAGGGGCATAAAGTTCCAATAGATCCGCTATGTATTTGGGTTCCATGTGGTTTAGAGCCTTGAATGTCAACAGGCAGATCTTAAAATTGATTCTCCATTTTACTGGCAACCAGTGAAGAGTTTGCAGTACTGGGGTGATGTGGAGCTGCGGGGGTATTGGCTAGGTGTCTGGCTGCAGCATTCTGTTGTAAGGGGCGCAGAACCTTATCTGTAGATCTGATGAACAGGGTGTTGCAGTAGTCTAGGCGGAAGGATACAAATGCATGAACCAGGACAGGTAGGTCTTCAGCTGGGATAAGGTGTTTGATTTTCGCTATATTTCTTAGATGGCATTTATGAATGCTGATGGGTCTTGGGTGCCTGATAGTGTGCTGATTGCTTCAGTGAGTATATCATAAGGGCAGGTTTCATTGCTTCAGTAACACTATCTGACTAGCAATCTTTTGTGTACAAATCTATAGTATTTTCCTATAGATATGGCAGAGTAGCAGGAGGCTCCCTGCAAAGAGAAAGTACTGTGCTGCCGCCTATTGCTGCTTCTACTGAGCAGCACTAGCACTAAAAAACTGGGTTAATAACCTTCATTCACTAACATCTAGCAGATACTCACGTAAAGGATTATTAGGAACACCATACTAATAAGGTTTTTGACCCCCTTTCACTTTCAGAACTGCCTTAATTCTACGTGGCATTGATTCAACAAGGTACTGAAAACATTCATACATAGAAATGTTGGCCCATATTGATAGGATAGCATCTTGCAGTTGATGGAGATTTGTGGAATGCACATCCAGGGCACGAAGCTCCCGTTCCATCACATCCTAAAGATGCTCTATTGGGTTGAGATCTGGTGACTGTGGGGGCCATTTTACGAGGTATTACAGTGAACTCATTGTCATGTTCAAGAAACCAATTTGAAATGATTCGAGCCTTGTGACATAGTGCATTATCCTGCTGGAAGTAGACATCAGAGGATGGGTACATGGTGGTCATGAAGGGATGGACATGCTCAGAAACAATGCTCAGGTAGCCCGTGGCATTTAAACAATGCCCAATTTGGCACTAAGAGGCCTAAAGTGTGCCAAGAAAACATCCCCCACACCATTACACTACCACTACCAGCCTGCACAGTGGTAACAAGGCATGATGGATCCATGTTCTCATTCTGTTTACGCCAAATTCTGACTCTCAAGACTCATCAGACCAGGCAACATTTTCCAGTCTTCAACTGTCCAATTTTGGTGAGCTCGTGCAAATTGTATCCTCTTTTTCCCATTTGTAGTGGAGCTGAGTGGTACCCGGTGGGGTCTTCTGCTGTTGTAGCCCATCCGCCTCAAGGTTGTGCGTGTTGTGGCTTCACAAATGCTTTGCTGCATACCTCGGTTGTAACCTGTGGTTATTTCAGGCAACGTTGCTCTTCTATCAGCTTGAATCAGTCGGCTCATTCTCCTCTGACCTCTAACATCAACAAGGCATTTTTGCCCACAGGACTGCCGCATACTGGATGTTTTTCCCTTTTCACACCATTCTTTGTAAACCCTAGAAATGGTTGTGCAAGGAAATCCCAGTAACTGAGCAGATTGTGAAATACTCAGATAGGCCCATCTGGCACCAACAACCATGCCACGCTCAAAATTGCTTAAATCCCCTTTCTTTCCCATTCTGACATTGTTTGGAGTTCAGGAGATTGTCTTGACCAATACCACACCCCTAAATGCATTGAAGCAACTGCCATGTGATTGGTTGATTAGATAATTGCATTAATGAGAAATTGAACAGGTGTTCCTAATAATCCTTTAGGTGTTGAGTCGTGCAGGGTTATATTTTATGTAACTACATTGAAAGATGATCAGTTATTTGGATAGGTGGATAGCTATTAACGTATACATATATATCATATAGTGCACAGGTGAATAGCAATGAGTGTATATCTTTCTGGATATTTTCAGAACCTGGAGGCTCAGCACGGCTCTATCTTGACATTAGGATACTTGATCGGGAGATATCTAGATAAATGTCAGAAGAGTAAGGAGGAACTGCAAAATTTTGAGCAGTCAAATTTTGTTCCCGTACCCAACCAGAATGAAATAATACAAACCTGCGTGGAAACCATTGGTAAGTTGATCTGCATTCTGATATGTCATATCTTGTTTAAATCATTTTTTTTATAGGTAAGATGTTGAGTAATTCAGTTTCCCTCTTTTTTTCTTCTTAAAATTAATGTAATTGCAAGCTGTTATTCCATTATGTGCAAAAAGCAAAGCCAAATGGGCTTTATGCGTCCCTCCCAAAAGTGTGCAGAGCCATGCAAAATCTTCCTTTATGTCCTTGAAGGCCAAGCTTACACTCACAATTGCCAATTTATAGCACACTAAAGGTGGCCATACAAGGGTTGATTTGCCACCAGATCGTCCAACAGATAGATCCCTCTCTGATCGAATCTAATCAGAGAGGGATCGTATGGCTGCCTTTACTGCAAACAGATTGTGAATCGATTTCAGCATGAAACCGATCACAATCTGTGGAGCTGCCGCCGCCCCCCGCCAGCTATACATTACCTGCTACGGCCAGCGCGAGTCCCCCTCTGTCCCTGCTGCTCCTTCTCCTGGGCTCCGGGTTCCGGCTGGCTTCACTTCTTTCTGTCCGGGGAAGTTTAAACAGTAGAGGGCGCTCTACTGAAAAGCTTTATAGAGATGATTTCATTTTTCAGCACGACCTTGCACCTGCTCACAGTGCCAAAACCACTGGTAAATGGTTTACTGACCATGGTATTACTGTGCTCAATTGGCCTGCCAACTCTCCTGACCTGAACCCCATAGAGAATCTGTGGGATATTGTGAAGAGAAAGTTGAGATCCGCAAGACCCAACACTCTGGATGAGCTTAAGGCCGCTATCGAAGCATCCTGGGCCTCCATAACACCTGAGCAGTGCCACAGGCTGATTGCCTCCATGCCACGCCGCATTGAAGCAGTCATTTCTGCAAAAGGATTCCCGACCAAGTATTGAGTGCATAACTGAACATAATTATTTGAAGGTTGCCCTTTTTTGTTTTAAAAACACTTTTCTTTTATTGGTCGGATAAAATATGCATATTTTTTGAGATAGGAAATTTGGGTTTTCATGAGCTGTATGCCAAAATCATCGATAAAAAAAAAAACAATAAAAGGCTTGAACTACTTCAGTTGTGTGTATTTGAATCTAAAATATATGAAAGTCTAATGTTTATCAGTACATTACAGAAAATAATGAACTTTATCACAATATGCTAATTTTTTGAGAAGATCCTGTATATATGTATGTGTGTGTGTGTATATGTATATGTATGTATGCATGTATGTATATATATATATATATATATATATATATATATATATATATATTTGTCTGTCTGTCTGTGTATATATATATATATATATATATTTTTTTTTTATGTAGGCATTCTCCTTTCAGAGTTGTGGCTACTATCCTAGACCTAGTGTTACTTGACCATTACTGGGGCCATCATTGCTAAAAGGCCTATCCCTTTGTGTTCAGTAGGTCCCCTACGTCACAGAAAAATGCGTCACTGGCCTGTAATGCATGCAGGGCAGTGCTGGACGAACGCTGCAGTTTTAACTTTTAGCACGGCTTTAAGTAAAATTACGGTAACAACTGATAGATTTACATATGCAGTGCAGTTATGTTTTCATTTGCTTCCTTTCTCAGGAATGTTTCTGGACAATTCTTCTCCTTTGTTGTCAATCGCTGCGGCCACAGCACTTGGTGAAATTGGACGGAATGGGTCTCTGCCTATACCTGATGATGGCTCTGGCTTTACCAAGAAGCTGTTAGTGGAAAATCTGTTGGCAAGGATCCCATCTGGCAAAGAAACAAACAAGGTAAATCTATAAACATTTTACTAAGTTGTATGGACTTTTTTACAGTGATCATTTTACGCAGGTGGCAAAATCATTACAGTACTAAAAATGAGTTAATATAACTTTTTTATAACTTTTTTTAACACTTCTTACTGCTCCATGTATGAGGAGATGGAATTGTGACTGTAACAGCCATTTCTCTCCTCCAATTGGCATAAGGAGGAGGATGTGAGTATTACATGCAGGAGCTACTGGAAATCCAGATGGAAGCCTCACCATATCATTGATAGATTTTGAGTGTCCCAGTAATTATAGGTGGTCTCAGGGTGGCATTTTGTTTTTAAAAAGGGGATCACCTATCAGGTGAGCAGGGAGGTCAAAACATTTAAAAGTGTAAATAGGCTTTGAATCTTTTTTTAAAGATTGGATTGGTCTCTCGTCAATCATCCACCTAATGCATATTTTGGTTTGAACTGTAGCTCCAAAGCCTATTATTACACATAATTGTTCTCATTGGAGTTTTTTTCAGTTTTGTATAAAAAAAATCTGTACACAACTTATTCCAGGGTATGGTCAGTTGCCTTAACTTCTCCTTCCCTAGTTTTTGAATGAAGTCAGAGGAATATTTCTCTGGCCTTCTCATTTAACTGTAGATTATTTTACGTGCATGGAGGAGCAAAGCAGAATCTGTCTATACACTTTACATACACTTAAAGAGTAACTGTCAGGCTGCAGAAGCTAATTTAAACCTCTATTCTCCTGTGTTAAACAGTTTAGATGGAAGCCACAAAGGCTATAGTGAAGATAAAAATCTCTCTTACATTTGATGTGTGCTTATCAGCAAAGCTGTTAGACCCAAGAGGACGCAAGCCGCATACCATACTGCAAAGCATTCTGGGGCCCTCCCCTCGGCTGCTAAGGAGAAGTTACAGGATCAAATTTCAGCAGCTTCTAACTCAGTCCAGTGCACAGCATTGAAAAATCTCTGGGCAGAGTACACTGCAGGAGTCCGCTATTGTTCCTAGCCACATGGCTAATTAATATTCACTGCACACTAGTGTTATTTAGTACAAGCTTTTCTGTGATCAGGAAGCAGGCAGGACATGACGACACATTTGGCTTCATAGGAGACAGACAAACATGGAACCTGCCATGAGCTGTCAGGAGCATCAATCTCTGCATATACTATATACAAATTCTGTGAAGTACAAACGTGGACAGTGAAATGCATATGTAATGTAAGTACAGCCAATCTTTAGCTACTGATATATGTGTTTATTTTCTCTGAGACCTTATACCTAACAGCTCCTCTTTAAAGAGACTCTAAAGTCTCTAAAAAAGCTTCTTTTTATTTAATAAAAGTTTTAAGCCTAATAGCCCCGACTAAACCGCCACATTACCACCGCTCTAATCTAACTAAATCCCCCCCAAACTCCCCGGGGGGCACTCCGGGCAGGGCTATGAGGCGCAGCCCTGCCTCACAAACGTCTGTCAGCGGCGCATCGCCGCCTCTCCCCCGCCCCTCTCAGTCTTCCTTTGCTGAGAGGGGCGGGGGAGAGGCAGAGATGCGCGCTGACAGGTGCGTGTGAGGCAGGGCTGCAGCTCATAGCACTGCCTCATACGGAAGCGCTTAGGACAGCAAAATCCACGACCAAGAAAGTAGTGGATTTGGCAAGGGGAGAGGGAGGGGGGAGTTGGGGGGATTTAGATTACAGCCGCGGGGATGCAGCGGTTTAGTTAGGGCTATTAGGTTAAGCACATTTATTAAATAAAAATGTTTTTTTAGACACTTCAGTGTCTCTTTAAAGGGAACCTAAACTAAGAAGGATATGGATTTTTCTTTTTAAAATAATACCAGTTGCCTGACTGTCCTGCTGAGCCTGTGTTTCTAATACTATTAGCCACAGACTCTAAACAAGCATGCAGATCAGGTGCTCTGACTGAAGTCAGACTGGATAAGCTGCATGCTTGTTTCAGGGCTGTGATTCAGCCACTATTGAAGCCAAAGAGATCAGCAGGACATCCAGGCAACTGGTATTGTTAAAAAGGAAACATTCATATTCCTCTGTTTAGGTTCCCTTTAAAGGGAAACCACACCAGAGAATCTTTAGGACCCCAGCTATGTTTTTTGCAGGTATGCACTGGTCCCTCTTTGTTTTTTTAGGTATGTAACCTTTTGTTTCTGCCACGTTTTTAAGCAAACATATCTTGGGTTGTTTATGGGTGGACAAGGGTCGGCAAACTAATAGTAGTGTATCTATGTAGTTCTATCTATAAACAGTTGTTTGGATTTTTATACATTGGATTCTGACAAACCCACATAAATGAGTCTGGTATTAGTTCTGGTTCACTATGTTATCCCATTGTCAGATAGTAAATTGTATCTATTATGTATGTTTTTATATGAACTCTGTAATTCTTTCTTACAGACCAAAGAAAGAGCTATAAGAACTCTGGGATTCTTTCCAGTTGGGGATGGAAATTTCCCACATCAGAAGGCATTGATACAAGGACTCATGGAGTCGGTGGAAGTAAGTTACCTGCTGCTTTTCTTTTTCGGTTTACATAGGCTTCCAAGTACCTTCATATATTTTTCAGAAAGCAAGTTGCAAATATGAGCCTATTTTT